>NC_041392.1:695166605-695221655 GCF_002162155.2 Triticum dicoccoides | reverse complement strand
AAAATCCTACCGAGTGGAGAGCAATCCTCCCACTCGGGGGCTTAGCTGCAGTCCAGTACTCGCCTAAGTTCTCTCACTTAGAGACTTAGCTGCAGTACGGCACTCGCCTAAGTTTGAAAAAAAATCCTACCGAGTGGAGAGCAATCCTCCCACTCGAGGGCTTAGCTGCAGTCCAGTACTTGCCTAAGTTCTCTCACTTAGAGACTTAGCTGCAGACCAGCACTCGCCTAAGTTTGAAAAAAATTCCTACCGAGTGGAGAGGAATCCTCCCACTCAGGGTCTTAGCTGCAGTCCAGAACTCGCCTAAGTACGAAACACATCTCATTCCTCAAGGACGACGAGGGGCAGGTCGACTGCCACCTTCCCCTGGGGAGCTTCGCCACAAATACAATGTGCGCTCCATCCCACTCTGCAGTAACAGGGTGTGGGTCGACCTCCACCCTCCCTCTCCTTCGGAGCTGCGTTGCGAATGCAAAAGTTGTCTTGAATGAAGAATGGGTTCACTCAACAAGAGATTCATAAAGATATTCAACGGTAAACCAAGTTCGGGTAAATTCTAAAGGATCCAAATCACAGATCGAAGTACTCGGACATGCAGCCCGAAAAAGTTTAACGGTTACAAAAACCACTCGGCATTCCGAGGCAAATTTAAGGTGGGACATAAGAGTTTGTTCACTCCGTGGGAGGAGGGCTGGCAGGCTCGACGAACACATCCAGGTCGACGCCGTCGGCTATCCGAGTGGCTGCAGCGATGAAAGTCTCCATAAAGGTTCGGAAGTCATGCTTCTGGGTGTTGGCGACCTTGATTGCTGCCAGTTTGTCCTGTCGCACCTCCTTGCAGTGGACATGAACCAAAGACAGAGCCACGTCAGCACCACACCGAGCAGCAGACTTCTTCCACTCCTGCACTCGGTCGGGGATTTCATTTAGTCGAGTCATCAGGGACTCAATATCATTTTGGAGCACAGCCTCTGGCCAAAGTGCCGGGTCAATCCGCGACATGGCGACCTTCAGTCGAGCCAAGTAGTCCGCGGCACTGTCGATGCGAGATTCCAGACGGAGCATATTCATAGCAGTTTCATCTTTCACAGGAGAGTTGATTGGATCCAAACCAGGCTCGATCCGCCCAGTCTCCTCTTCAAAGTTCTGGCAAAACTCTGCATTCACGATCCAAGGATAAGTCAATTTTCGTGCATTGAGTCGACTAAAAAAAGTCAGTCGGAACAGAATGTGCACCTTCAAGCTTGATGAATAGCTTCTTGGCAAGACTTCTCAGATAACTCTCCAGATCATCCCTCCTGCGAGCAATGCCTTCCATTTTCTCGCCCTGGACGAGATTCTCCTTCTTCCAGCGTGAGCACTCCTTGTTGGAGTCATTCAGAATGGTCTTCAGCCCGGTAGTCTCTTCTTCGAACTGGCCGACCGAAGCCAGCTTCTGTTCGGCCAGAGCGGTCTTGTCGTCAGCCTCCTTACGAGCAGCGGCCAAATCCTGATCCTTCTTCGCCAGAGTTTCTCTCAGTTTTTCTGCAAAGAAATGATGATTGATTCAGAAATAGCAGAAGGGTACCCAAGCCTAAAACTGACCAGTCGACAAACTCGTCTTACCTGCGGCGCCGTCTCTGACCTTTTGCAGCTCTGTCCTGGCCAGCTCCAAGTCAAGGTTCAGTTGAATCTTCTGCTTCTCCAAGTCAGCAAAGCGAGCTCCAAGATCACAAGATTTCTGAAATCAAAGGGGAGAAGTTATTTTTATAGCAAAAAACAACAAAGGCAATAAATACTAAGACTACGGTCGACTGCCCGCAGTCCACCATAGTCTCAGGGACTACACCCAGTGGGTGCACTTAGCGTGCCCCCACCGGTTCTGATCCCACTCGACCGGCCCGCCGAAGTCGAGTGGAAGAGACAAACTACCAGTTCGGTTTATACATTCGGCAAAATACAAAGACTACAGTCGACTGCCAGCATTCCACCGTAGTCTCGGGGACTACACACAGTGGGTGCACTCAGCGTGCCCCCACTAGTCCAAAAATTCAATCGACGCACCCAGTGGGTGTACAGATGCAAAGGTTTTTGGAAAGAATCTTTAGGTAGCATATCCTAACAGAACAAGCGGCGACCAACTAACCTGAACGTTGCTCTGGAGATCCGAGCTGGCATCATAGGCGGCTTGGCTGGTGTCCCGCACCGTCTTCATCTTCTCCATCATAATGCCTGCCTGGCGTATGGCTTCCTTAGCAGCATTCACCTCGTCCTCTGGGACATGATGGGTCGCAAAAACTGAAGGCGGGTCGACAGGGGCCTGAGCAGTCGACGAAGAAGGCAAGGCACTCGACAGCGGCTCAGTGAAGGTAACAGAACCCCGATTGACGTCGCCAGTGTCCTGAACAACTGGTTCCACCCTTGGCGTCGTCTGTAGCGCCTCGCTTGCAGGAGCTCACCTATTTTTCCTCATCGAAGGCCTCTCAGGCTCTTCATCATCAGGGAGGTCAATAACGTTGGTAGCTATGCAAAGTTCAATCGTTAAAATCACATCACCCAATGGTACGCGTTGCAGTTGAATCGACCAAAATAAAGACAGTATGGCAGGGATCATACCCGGATTAGAAGTGACCGCATCCTCCATCACCTCATCTTCGTCCCTGTAAGCTGAGGTCCCGGAGGTAGCAGCGCTGACAGTTCCAAAGTTCGTCCAGTTAAAGCTAGAAAAACAAACAGCGCGGAGCGTCGAGTGAATGCAAAGAGAGGCACTCACGCGGAAGCGATGGGGATATCAATCTTGATTTTCGGCAACGCCTTCCGAGTCTTCGGCTCTGCAACTCTGGGGTGCTTTGGCGCCTTCTCAGTCGGGGTTGGTGAAGAGATCCGAGGGCGCTTCAAAGACTGACCAGCCGGAGCAGTTGCCTTGTCACGGGCACTCGGCCGTTCTTGGTCAAGCTTGGATCGCCTCTCCCTGCGAGGAGGCGACTCGACTTCTTCTCCATCGCTTGAGTCGTCGCTTCCTCCATCCCCTTCACCATCGGAAGTCCACTCGCCACTTTCACCGCCACTCGCCTCGCCTTCCAGAGCTTGCTCTTGCTCCTCGTTGGGCATTGAATACATTTCAATAATGGCCTGAAAGAAAGCAGGAAGATCAAAGTCAGTCGACGCAATATAGGCAGCTACACGAGTGAATTCAGATTACAAGCAAAAACTCAGAATCAGACCTGCTCTGGTGCGTGAGACTGGTCGAATGGAGGGACTCTCCTGGCTCCCTGGGATTGTCCTTATTCCCGGTAATGCCAGACAGCCACTTCTCTAGTGTGTCGTTGTCGACCTCCTCCGGGTGGATCCGAGTGGAGTCTTCAAGACCCGAATACATCCACATCGGATGATGTCGGGCTTGGAGAGGCTGGATGCGCCGCTGAAGGAAGACCTCCAAGAGATCCATACTAGTGACCCCGTCACGAATAAGCTGGACCACTCGGTTGACCAACACCTTCATGTGCGCCTTCTCCTCCGGGAGCACCTTCAAAGGGGAGGGTTTTCCCACTCGGTCCATGGTAAAGGGAGGGAGGCCAGTCCATTGCCCTGGCGTCAACTGGTCTTTACAATAAAACCAGGTCGACTGCCATCCGCGAACTGAGTCGGGAAGAATCATGGCCGGAAAGGAGCTTTTCCCTCTCGTCTGGATGCCAAGACCCCCACACATTTGGATCACTTGGGTCCTCTCGTCACTCGGATTAGCCTTTTTCACTGTCTGGGAGCGACAAGTGAAAATATACTTGAAGAGACCCTAGTGAGGCCGACAACCCAGGAAGTTCTCACACAAAGAAATGAAAGCGGCGAGATAAACGATTGAGTTGGGGGTAAAATGATAGAGTTGTGCCCCAAAGAAGTTCAGAAACCCTCGGAAGAAGGGGTGAGGGGGCAAGGAAAATCCACGGTCGACGTGGTGGCGAGAAGGACACGCTCACCCTCCCGAGGTTGCGGCTCAGATTCCTTCCCCAGAAGCCGCGCCGAGTCATAGGGGATCAGCCCCCCTTTGGCCAAGTCGTCGAGGTCTTCTTGGGAGATCCTCGAGTGGATCCAGTCGCCCTGGATCCAGCCCCTCGGCAGGCCGGACCGCGAGGAAGATCCGCCCCGGCTGGTCGCCTTCCCCTTCGACCTCGCTGTTGCCTTCTTTGCCCGCTCCAGAGCCGTTGTCTTCTCGTTCCCCATTGTAACCGGCGAGACGCATACGGTGCGGTGGCGCTGGGGCGAGAGCGAGCGCAGCGGAGGGGCGTGAGGAAGAGAAGAGGTAATGAGATGCACTGTTCGGGAGACTCCGGTCCGGCGCTTTATATCAGGCCGCTTCCGAGTGGCTGACGGGTAGGCCCAGGTGGCTCTGTCAAATCCCGTAACGACCGCACGCGCGATACGTGGCGAAAAAGGTGGCGTGGGGATCGAGGCGGCTCCGCTCTATCCCATCCGATTACTGCGGCCTCCCCCATCCCGCGCGCTTCCCAAAATTCGGATCCCACGAAATCTATGCGCAGCAAACAACTTGTCAGACCAAAGATCTCCTCCGCACCATCACTCGGAGCCTTACAAGTAAAGAAACCCACTCGACGAAGAATTAAGAATGGATCAAGGCGACTGAAAAGGAAGTTGTTGTCATCACTCAGGTTCGTTGATCTGAAACAAGATATGCTCACGGCATGAAAAACGAGTCAAAGAAGTTCTCAACTCCTTCCCCACTCAAACCTCGATCCATTTGGGGGCTAATGATGAAGTTATGTACCTAGGGTAGGATCATGGACCTGTCCTAACTGCCCTACCCAAGGACATCTCTAGAAGAAACCACCTTTCAATTGACTTGGAGGTGTTCCACTCGATAGACTCGAAGACGCTCGACCGAGAAGGAATCACTCGACCAAGATCCAACCACTCGATGGCCAGGAAACCTGAAGTCACTCCGCACGCTAACGGTAGGTCATTAAGTAGCTTTTATGGTCATCATAGCACTTTATTACTAGCGTTACCAGTAACGCCCTGGCTTAATGTACATTGAACCCTTTGTAACGTGGGCTGGCCGGGGTCCTGGCGCACTCTATATAAGCCACCCCCTCCTCCGAGACAAGGGTTCGCACCTCTGTAACTCATATTCACATAATCCAGTCGACCGCCTCCGGGCTCCAAGACGTAGGACTATTACTTCCTTCGAGAAGGGCCTGAACTCGTAAAGCTTGCGTGCTTACAACTTCTCCATAGCTAAGATCTTGCCTCTCCATACTTACCCCCCTACACTACTGTCAGACTTAGAACCACGACATGGCCCACGACGTCTTTCAGCCCATATGAGGCCTTCGTATCTTTCGGCCCATTACAGGCCCATAGTGAGTCTAGCCCATAATGAACAGTAATTTTCTTTATACCCGTTAACGGCCCATGATTTACAAGGGCCGTTCCAGCCCGTGTTAGCTTTCGGCCTATTTACGGCCCATATGTTCTTGGGCTCCTTTTCAACCCTCGATTACTTCTGGGCCGTTACTGGCCTGTTCCACTAATGGGCCAAATTCGGCCCATGCCAAGAGTTGGCCCATTACTGGCATGTTACCCTAATGGGCCAAAATCGGCCCATGGCAAGAGTCGGCCCGTTTCTGGCCTGTTAACCCGTTGCCCCTTTTCCAGCCCGTCCTATATTCTGGCCCATTAACGACCCGTTATGCCTGTGACAGAATTAAGCCTTTGCTGTCCTACAGCTTGTTAACGGCCTGTTACCGTGCTGGGCCGATACCAATTACGCCCGATTATGGCCCATGTAGACACATTTATCCGACGGCCCGAGGCCCACCGATTACATGCCCATTTATCGACGGCCCGTAGGTGACCCACGGATCCTACGACCCGTATATGGCCCATGGTAGTTGCGGCCACTAGCAAACCAGGGAAAAAGAAGAATAGGAAATAAATAAGGCCAAAACTAATGCTAGGCTATTAAGGAGATTGCACAGATTACATCCACTCGGCATCAAAGATCGCCACCAGTGCAAATATAGGGAACACGCTACACTATACAAAAATGGCTTGTTGTTTTCTTCAGGCGGTGGCTGCACGTTAAGAATACATTTTGTATCGCACCAAAACAAATTACAACTATATAACAAAAGGAAGGTTGGCGTAAAACTTAACAGTCTAGCAAATAAATGCACCAGCAGAAGTTTAGAAGCTCAGTTCATTTCACCTGAATGTTATGTTTTCATGCTATATTGTCCGATGGAGCACCATAACCCTCGCCTTCATTTCCCCTAGGCTCCTGAACAACATTGCAAATGTCTGATAGTCTGGTTTCAAAACCATGCATATCTTGACGACATTGAGCAATGTTTCTCCTTGTTTCACAAAGGGTCTCTGTTAGGGAATGGACTTGTGTCTGGAGCGCAGATACAACGTTGCTTTGAGCTTTCATATCTTGATCATGAGGCAGTTTGGACGATATTGCCTTAACAACCAACCCAGTATTACGCAGGAACGTGCTTTTGGCACTGTTAGTGGACAAGTACTGACCCACTTCAGCAAGAGCTGACATTGCGGTTATAGTTGCCTCGCCACCTTCAGAAGGTGGCGGTCCCACCATTTTTTCCATAGCTTGCTGAAAAGTTGAGGTTTTACATTAGTAGTACCAGAACAGAAGATATTAAGGAGGCAGTAAAACCAAACAAAATAGCTTGGGTCTATATACAGAACTTATTCTGGTGAACCCATGTAAAATATTAGTTGTATTTTATTGCAAAGTACATAATAAAACCAGGTTCCAAACATATAACCATGTACCATCGCTAATGTATTGTCTATTTCTTCACATTGTATTGAGGGCTAAGGATGAAGAGACGAAGTTTATAATACGGTAAGCATAGTATGACGTCATTCATATCACAAAACAACTGAGAACAGACAAACATGCAATTGTAACGTTGTGTGGGAAAGTCCAGCACGGAACTAGATTACGGGTCAAGATGAAAGGAACATCACTCCTCTCTTTTAAACCTTGTAAGGTGCAATGATACGCTAAGACAATTGTGTATGAAATTGAAAAGAGTAACAGACATTGGCTGCAAACCATGCAGTTCAAGGCACAAGTCAGAGTAAGTAGTAGTTAAAAGGCATGAGGATTAAGGACTTACAATAGCGGCTTTGACTGGTGTAGTCATGCCCTTCTTCTTGCTGGTGTGACAGTCCGTGAAGATTTCCACAACATTTGGTTCAGTTACTTTTTGGTCCTTGCGGGCTTTCCTCTGCATTTGGAACAAGTCAATATAGATCTGATAATATGGTACAGTGAAAAGAGTGAAACAGCAGCTAATTAAAAGATCCTCGCAGTGTGCAACATAGCTACAAGATCCTTTCGTTTGTTGGAATTTCACTTTCGTACGGTTGGCCTTGTTCTTTGAACAGTTCACCGACAAGAAGATAGATTTGTATGGCACATGCGTAAATAGGACTTCAACATGTGATCTGATGACATATATATAATGTACCTTATACTTCGGATCGGACCAGTGTTTAACGAGGCCTCTCCAGTCTTCATCGGATATATTTTCCACTGGAGATGTTTGGGCAAGTTCACTGTTAGCCTTGCCTTCAAAGTGAGCTTTCCTCAAGTTATACCGATACTGTCACAGAGCAGACTTGAAAACATGGGTGCAAGCTTGTCTGGTTGCATCATCTTGGCTATCCAACTTGAACCTCATCTGTTGAAAATTATGGGAGTCTCATTATCAGTAACCTAGAAATTATTGGACAGATCAAGACGATATTACTAGTTTCCATACAGAACCATACTTACAGATAAATGGTCGAGGAAGGTGTTGAACTGGGTTTCGTCTTTGTCATTCCTGTACTGAATCCATGTTGGGAGGATACGCACATGACACCTAACAGCAACCGCTGCCTCTGATACTAACTTGGCTGACTCTGTAGCATCACATGGCCTTTTTAAAACTGCCTCAAAACGGATCTCCATTCTTCCTCCTCTAGATTTAGTTAACCTATCGAGTATTATCCCTAATGTTTGTTTCCTCTTGCACCTAGGTGCTAGTCCAACAAGAAACATAGGAAGTGTTAGTGTACATCAAACTGTGAGACTACATATAAAGAAGCATGCAATTGTAACTTGACTCCAGTAACTACCTTCTTGCTATTGAAGCTCACAAGGTTCATCTGATATTGCCAACTCGTCTTGTGTCAAGAGTGCTTGGGAAGTAGTGTCAGGTGGCAAGGGAGCTTGGGAACGTGCTGCTAGCTCAGTTGACGCATGAGTACATCGTGCACCTGGTAGTACTGTGGTAGGTGTTGCAAGAACTAGGGTTGTCTCTGCTTGTTTGGTGGCAGCTATTTGTTTCTGTTTGTCTTTTTTTGCAACTCGTGTAGCATGGGATGCCGTGTTTGTAGAATTTTCTACTGGACTTTGACCTTCTATTGCACCATCAGTACCAGCAGAATCTGCATGATTCATCCGCTTCTCATTCCCTGTCATTCTGTGTTTCTTCCTCTTTCTCTGTGCCATGTTAAATCAAGCCGACAAGAAAAACGAATAACAATTTAGTTCTTTAGAACAAATTGTTGCGTGATGCAGACGAACTGAACTTTGATGTTAGACAACCACATGATAGGAGGATGTAATATGTATGAAAAACAGGACGGAAGAGATAACCAGAACTATGATGTGTAAACTAAGAAGAAGACATTTCACGAAATTAGAAGCAATGCAATGGAAGGTAGACACCATATGAAAGATGCTACAAATATGGCTCTGCCAAGTTAACAGTGTCTCATCATAAATGGAGTTTAAACAAATGTGAAGCAGTACAAGAAATAAATCATATGCAAGATGCAAACAACATCACACTACCATGTTAGAGGTCTCTCGTCATTAGTTCCATTGCATATTCACAGGATTGCATATTCACAACTTATGATGTGTAAACTAAGGAGAAGGCATTTCAACAAATTAGAAGCAATGAAAGCTAGACACCATATGAAAGATGCAACGAATATCACTCTACCAAGTTAAAATTGTCTCGTCATAAGTGCCATTTCAACAAATTAGTAGTACAAGCTAGAAAAGAATGTGAGATGTAACCTATATCACACTCTGAAGTCAAACGTGTCTTATGATAAGTGATTGTTGCAGGTTACGCGACAGTAGTAATATGATGTAAGAACATGGTGTGATAGACAGATATTGTATGTTCTAGAAACAGGAACACGTGTCTTTCTCAAGTATAATGTGTAAAGTAAGCAGATGGAATTCAACAAAATTAGAAGCAATACAAGCTAGACATCACACATAACATGCAACCACATATAACAGTGCCAAGTTAGAGGGAGCACCGG
Source organism: Triticum dicoccoides (assembly GCF_002162155.2). Classification (NCBI taxonomy): domain Eukaryota; kingdom Viridiplantae; phylum Streptophyta; class Magnoliopsida; order Poales; family Poaceae; genus Triticum; species Triticum dicoccoides. The sequence goes on along the minus strand of NC_041392.1, from coordinate 695,212,301 downwards.
TGATGCTGCACTAGGGGAGACGTGCTCATCATAAACACAACTTTGTTGAGTGTCTATGCATGTGTTGTCTTGGAAATCATCTTGGGGGTGTGGAGGAGTAGAAACTGTAGAGGCCCTCCGTTCGGAAGGAGCACCTTTATCCGCTGCCTTGCTAACTTCCTTCCGCTTTATTGATTTTGAATTGTCAAGTAAAACAGACAAGAAAAAGCAATAAAATTGTCTCTTCAGAACTCATTCATGCATGATACTAACAATCACTACTTTGATGTAAGGCAAACACATGATACCAGGATGGAATATGTAAGAAAAACAGGACGGCATGGCATGTTCACAACTGTTTGTGTAAACTAAGCAGAAACCATTCCAGCAAATAAGAAGCAATGCAAGCTAGACACCACATGAAAGATGCAACCAATATGACTCTGCCAAGTTAAAAGTGTCCCATCATAAATGGAATTTCAACAAATTAGATGCAGCGCATGCTATAAATCATATGAAAGATGCAACTAATATCGCACTGCATATACTAAAGGTGTCTCGTCATGTTGATTGATGCGGGATACAAAAAAACAATAGTTTTATGTAAGGACATGCTTAATAGACAGATGTACTATGTACTAAATATAGGAAGGCATGTCACATTAACAGGTATAATGTATAAGCTAAGCAGACTAGCACATGCAGTTTAACCAGATTGGAAGAATTACAATCTAGACACCATATGCAACATGCAACCACATATCACGCTGCCAAGTTAGAGCAAGCACCTGCGATGCTAGTGTAGGGGAAATGCTGTAATCAACTACAGAGCTACGTTCACTATCTTCATGTAGCATTTCTGTTTCTTGAGAATCATGTCGGGAGGTTGACGTTGCATTCTTTAAATGATGAGTAGTCCCCTTGCCTGCCTGCCTCGTCATAAGTGATTGATGAGGGATACACAAGAACATTAGTTTGATGTAAGAACATGGTTAATACACAGATGTACTAGTATGTACCAAAAACAGAAAGGCATGTAATATTCAAAGGTATAATGTGTAAGCTAAGCAGATGCAATTTAACCAAATTGGAAGCAATACAAGCTAGACATCCGGCTGGAGTGGTGACCATGATCATCTAGGACCTGAGAGCCTGCTGGGAGGCGGGCTGCTTCGCCACCATCGCAGCTTTTTAGTTGGCTTCCAGGTGATGCATATCTTTGCTAGGCTTGTCACTGGCTCGGCCAGTGCCCTGACTAGCTATTTGTCTTCTGGTGCTCACGGGATGGTGGTTCATGTAAAAAATATCTTTCCTTATCTTATCGACTTCGGCCTTTCGAATACAAGCTAGACACCATATGGAACATGCAACCACATATGACACCGCGAAGTTAAAGCAAGCACCTGGGATGGTGGTTCATTGCGAGCGAGGTCATCAACTCCAGAGCTACGTTCCCCGTCTCCATCTGCTGACACTGCACCCATTAAAGTGTTGAAACGTGTCTTGCCTAGCGACACAACAAGCTGGAGCGACTTATCTCTTTTCTTTTTGGTTTCTCTCATGGCAGCAGTGTCTGAAATACCCTTGCATAAAAACACAACAGTGAGAGTAAGGGTGAAGTGTGTGCAGAACTAGTGCACTTAAAAGTAGCAGATAGCAGGTGGCTGAAAAATAAATGACAGGAGACATATGATAGCTCTACAACATTGCATGGCAAACAAAATTAGATGCTACTCCGTATGATTTTGTAATATATGAGCACAGGAAATGCAGGTACTCCTCCAGCACACCACCACATGTGGTCATATCTAAGATAACAGTCAACTGAAAATAAATAGGTCAGTGGATTTTTTAATGAACCGTCCGATCTATAAGGAACGGGCAGATGGCCTTCGTCTACCTCCCGCCATTCATTGTTGACGATCTTTCTCGAACCGCCAGCGACCACCGGCCCAGACCCCTGCCTCCGCCGCCCCGCCCTCCCATCGACCTCACACCACCGCCGTGCTTGGCAGCGCCCCTAGGCCATCCCTTTAATCCCGGCCGACCTCCAGATTGGGCACCAGTAGCTCTAGGCCGCACATGCCCCTATGATAAATACCAAGGCGCTGCTTCCCCGGCGTAATAGGCGTACTAGCGCCTCTTACGCCGGGGAATGCTTCCGTTAATTGGGAATCAAGTGGCCAGAAATTGAAATTCAGGGGGGCAACGGACCTCTAGCTAAGATGAAATAGTATATGAGGAGAAACCTTGTGCATTGCGAGTTACTAGGAACATCTAGTATCAAGAAGAAGCGGTCAACTATTGTCTTCTGTGGGATGAATACCGTGCAAGCAGAGACGTAAGATTTGCACGAATAAGGGAAGAGGAGTACCTTTTTCGGTTGCCGGTGTGGTCACCCCCACATGTCGCGCCGATCTTCTTGTTTTTATCAGGGAAACCGATGTTCTGGAGGGTGCATGCTTGGACGAACCCATGGCCAAATTGTTAACTGTGTTGTCGTGGCCGTATGTCGGCGGAGGGGAAGCAGATCCGAGGCGGCGAAGGACGGCGTAGCAAGAACAGCTCCGGTGTGGTGGAGGGTGGAGAAGTTGGAGTGGCAGCGGTGAGGTGTAGGACGGCGTGGTTGAACTGGCTCGGGTACGGACGGCTCGGCCTCGTCTTCAACTACTAGCCGTGGAGGGCGTTGCGGTTGAGGTTGCGGTGGACGACGACGTCAGGGTATTGGCTCTGGCGTGATGGAGGAGGGCAGCGGTTGATGGGTGGGATGGGGTGGCGGACGGAGGACGCCGGGGTTTCGCGGCTGGTGGAGAGGTAGTTTTGGTGCCCATGGAGTACGAACGGGGAATCGGATGGGTGGGGGGAACCATGTTTCGGTCTGGACGCGCTTGTTTGAAATTTGGGGAAAGTACAAACTTTGCCCCCCTCTTAAATTTGGGACCTACTGCAGGTTGGGGGTAGGATGGTAATCCCAGGTGTCCTAAATAGTGGGCGGGAGCGATTGCGGCCGCGCGCATGTGTGCTTAGGCACCATTGTGTATGAATGTTTTTCGGATGCGGTTGCATGGCGTCTAGATGAAGCTACAAACCTACCCCGGTTTAGACCTTTGGACGTTGGGACGGTAGGTTTCACGGGTCGGAGTTATTAGAAAAGTAATTTCCTTGTACTACCAAACATTGGTCTCACGCGGTTTCGGGCGAGTAGAGGCTCCTTTTGGCGCTTCGTTCGAAATTTTGAAACACAAGCATTCACGTTTTGAGTACTCTTGAACTATGAGGATTGACCTAAATATACAACGTTATATTTGACCTTGTATGTTTGAAAACCTCATTAAATTATCCGCTTCTTTTTGAAATTCTGACACTTGAAAATCCTATAACTACGATTATTTTGGAATGCAGGAGCTAAATTTGAATCTATTTTGTACACGACTACATATGCTATTATGTACAAAATCAGAGCAAAGATTGGTGCCCCCATAATTTAGGTATGGTTTACAAATGCCATGATATCAAATTCAAATAATTGAATGGACTTCATGTTAAATTCGATTTTTTAAACCACCTTAAGTTGAATTCAAATGTATGCTAGTTCATAGGTAGTAGCTATTTATAATGTCCATTGTGTAACTTTCGTATGTATAATGTGCTTTACACACACAACATGAACTATACTCATGTTTATATTCGATTGCTAAAGCGATGCATTGTCTGGAGTTTGAAATACTAACTATGTGGATCAATTGTGTCGAATAATAACATAGACATGCTCAAATTCGATAGAATCTAGATGTCTGATGGATCAATGACCGCTCCTTACGCGAATTGCAAATATCATGATCCCATCCTAATATTTGGATACAATTTATATCTTTAATCAATGTGTAGAGCAGTCTTTTACGTGTAGTTGCACTCTCCATCAGTGGTCTTTCACACATGCTCACACACTCTCTCCCGAGGTGTCTTTCTCGCACACATGCTCTAGATATAACCCTCCCTCTCTCTCGTAACCATTTACAACTGTTTTCACTAACCTTTATCACAAGCACTCTTCCTCTCGCAAACATACACACGCACAATCCTCATCGACCCTTTCTATATACATGGACCTGCCTACGTGTCTCATGTACGCACATTATCTTTACGCCTGTCTCTCACGCATTGTCTCACACCTCTCTTCCTAATCGACGAGTATGATTCTAGCAGAGCATTCTGTAGGATGCCCCTTAAAGTTAGGTTGGATGAATAGTAATATCAGAGATAAAGGGGTTACCTTAGTCCGAGAACCTAGGTATACAAATCCTAGCCGGCTTTGTCAGTGGACACAGAGTCCTTCACAATTCTTCTATCTTTGTCTTGTACGACTAGTCATCCATGGGTCTTCCTCAATGCGTCACAGGCCAACCAATGTGGCGCAGGACGGAACAAAACGAAGGGCCTCACCTCGACCCACCGGACCTCACGCGGTGACACACCCTCTGCTCCCACGTCTCATTATCTTCTCACACCCACAAATACCAACACAAACACTACACACATAGAAAATTTCTCCTGGTGCCTCTATTCCCTCCCCCCTTGCATATACACACTCAATGGAATGGAATCTCTTGTCGTGACGTCATATTCGTCTCTCTCTCTCTCTCTCTAGACCACTCTCATTTCTCGTGCTATCTCTCCCACGCCCCCCTGTCGGCCCCTCTATCCATGCCTCTCTCGAATACGTAATACACACACATACCTCTCTAGGCCCCGCCAAATGCATCAACTACACATTCACACATGTTACATCACGTACCCCATTGATCTAAAAAGCCCTCTCTTCACGTTCATTTCGCATACAACATTCCTTTTGAATAAAGTGTGGCCAAAAAATATTTTAGAGTTTCTACATATATACAACATTACAAAGTTATATGGAGGAGTACGAACGCTAATTTGCATTGCATGGTGCCCACAATGATATTTATTCTGTACTGTGAATTTGTATATTTTTATACTATATACAAAGTTAGTCATAATAAAGAGAAATGAAGAGCATCTCTCTCTCCATCACATACCCCCCCCCCTGTACGCCCTTTCATGTATGCATACAACACTATCTCCAGTCCTCTAAAAGTAAGCCCCCCCCAGAAAATTCAGGCATGTTTCATCTTTCTCTCACGATATATGCAATGACGATCATTGTATTTTAAGCGAAAGCATGATATGTACATTGGACTTCAGAATCCACTCATTACAGTCACCATTTATGTTTAGTGGTTATTATGCAGTCACGGGCTCACCGTACAACTCTGTATTTGCTCATGACATGACTAGTTGACCAGTTAAACGCTCCACGTGGCACCTCTAGTGTTGCATCACATTATCTCACTACCATCGTGCCCACCTGTCGACTTGTATCTACTCTACATCTACACTCTTATAAAATACATAAAATACACACTTATAAAAAATAGAGTTGGTGATGATGGTGTGCCTGCCATCCTGCAATATAGGTCGTCCGATTTATATCTGACGGATAGGAAAGAAACTATGGCAATTTTGGAAAAAGGTACCCTCACACCTCTCCACATTAGCAAATAAGGCCTTCCCTCGTTCATCCTTTTCTCTCACAACATAAACAAGTCATACAAATGCATCTTGATGTTACGTGCAACGCACAGGAATCTTGCTAGCAAGAATGAAAACAAACAACAACAAAATATTTCGACGATGGTTCGAAGTCATGACCGCGGGCACAGCGGACAAGGTGGCCTTGTATTGGTATGCTGAGCCGTCTGTTTTAACACACAGGAGCTAGTGTGGTGATTATACACACACGCACGCATGAACACGAACTGCATCCACGCAACATTCACACAAATACATGCACCCACGCATGCACACAACACTCACACGTACACACGCAGCCACGCACGCACACAACACTCACATGCACGCATGCATGCACGCACCAGTACACCACACGACCAACACACACTCTCACGCTCAAGTGCTCAACCTACAGATGCATGCGCACACATCAGGCCCTGACAGACACATACACAACAAGGTGATTCCCGCGCACGGGTTGGAGCCTTGTTGCGCCTCCGTAAATTTGTGTTTATCTGACCTTTTGCCTATGCGAACTCACAGGTGGGACCCACAACGAACGTGGTCAATTTAACTTGTCAACATGGCGCCATGCAGACTATTTGGCCGGTCAACAGAGTGCAATCCGATGCTGAGCTGTGAGCAAGTGACCGTATAATCACCGCAAAACGTATATAGTGACCGTAATCAGCTTATTCTGAAGTTCGGTGACCGTATTACGGTTTTCTCTCTGTAGGCCCTCCAAAACTACATCTCTACACGTTCTCGCATGTTACATGTAACAACTATGCAATACAGCACAACTACTACACTCTAACACAATAAATCATATGTGTTTTTAGTTTTACTAGATATCATATTGTTACTTATAATTATTCAGTTTGCATACATTAAAATTGCCTTTGAAATGTAGGGCCAGTATCATCTACCGCGCGGGGAAAATCCCGCCCTTTCCTGTTTAATCGGGTTTGTATCGATGGATCATGCAAAATAGCAAAACTATACTAGTACTATACAGTACAAGTGAGAATTCACTGGGCCGTCGTGTCGTCTACTCCTCCGTCGTAAGAGTGGAGCGCTCGCTTTCATAAATCTTCTAGTACCTTTTGGCGACATTTGGGACATCAAGCTACTGGGTCCACATGCCATACCGGAATACGGTGCAGAGCAGCCGGGGTGAAGCACCCCAGTCATGGTGCCGGCGTAGTAATGAGCAATGAGGCGTCAAATCACAAAGTTGCACCTTTCCCGCAGTTAAGTTGGAGGGACGAAGCAACCATCATTTCACTCGTTGCTGAATCCGCTTCTCCCTCATCTTCTTCAACTTAACCACGTGTTGCTTCTACAGTTGGTCTGCCTCATGTGGGACGCGGATCGGCTTGGTAAAGCACTGACACGTGGGACCGCATGTTAGCAAACCGCCAGAATAACGTCCTCCGAAAATAAGAAGCCTAATCCTAGACTTACAAAGGGCTACGTAGCTGCTACGTATACTTTCCATCTAATCTATATATGGCCCACCTGATTTTTCAGGTGGGGTGGGCCTAATCCTCTCCTTTAATCCAATCAAATAGTCCCACATCACATTAGTTCGTAACTTTACGTAAACCATTACGTGGATGTAGCATTGCTCAAATAAGAAACCTCCCCCGCCATCCACACGGCAAAATAACCTCCTTTTTACTAATCTCGATTCTATAATTTTTTAGATCAATATAATTGAGATTTGTATAGATCTTACACAGGAGCAAAACCAAGTGGTACGGTTAAGGGCATCCACAATGTGTAGCCAAATGTGAAAATAGCTTTTGGCATCGTGGGAACCATTGTGGACGGTGTTGCCAAAGCGAAAAAAATGGGCATAGCCTAGTGGTGGGAAGGGGCTGATGCCTTCCCACCCACCCAGGTTCAAGGCTTGGTACTTGCAATTTGGGTTTGTTGCACCAACTATACTGTAGGGGGTCCCTTACAGTCTTTATGTCAAAAAAAAGATGGAACCGAAGCTCCGTGATTTATTGATTGAAGGAATAGAAAAATGCAATGTCTCTCCTCTTTCTCCCATGCTTGGACGCATGTAGTACTACAGTATAAAGAATAGAGTCTACTCCCCTGTCCCTTCTATCACAAATCACAAAGCAGTGAGGCGTCAAATCACAAAAGCACGGACGAAGCAACCATCATTTCACTCTTCACTGACTCTGCTTCTCCATCGTCTTCTTCGAGAAGCCATCACACCGCATTAGTTACTTCTAGTAGTACTAGTAAAGGACTTCCTGGATGCAAATGGTGTTCTCCGTCGAACGCACTTTGCCAAACCACCACAAAAAAAAAATCGTCGACGTCACCGCAATGGGGAAGGAAGTCAAATATAGTTACTACCTCCATTTTTTTGTACACAAGGCCAATATATCAAAATTACAATTTGTAAAAGGCCACTAACACTAATCGAGGCAAAATTGATGGGGTTAGCAACCAAGGACATTAATATCCCCTGCATGCATGCGGAAGTGAGAAGGTTGGTTTGCATGGCGCTGCATTAATCAAGCGATGAGGAGTGAGATGGTTAGCTCTTTGGTCTTTGGAGAAGAAAATACGCATTAATTGACACGTGAAACAAGGATTTGTATCGATTAAATCCCGCGAAGGAAAACCCAGCCTTTCTTTTTTAACACTAGTACTCCTAGTACGTACTAAAAAGAAATGGAGGGAGTACGTACTTATCCTGTTTGGGTCTAGGCCTTGCATTGCCGAACTTCGCCACACATTTTTGCCAAGCTTGCCTAAAGTTTTCAAAATGAGAAGGAGGTACACTTGCGCACGGCTATCGCGGTCGCACCGCACCCTAACACAGTCGCTCCTGCACGCCGCGGTCGCACCGCACCCTCACACAGTCGCTCCTGCACGCCGCAAACCCAACCAAGGGAACGCACCCTCACTGACACGTGCTATCGCATGTGAACACACCAAACTCAGCCATCCTATTGCTGACACATAATTTTCGTTCATAGAGTATGTTTGTCCAACCGCATGTTGGGGAGTATCCATACGGCCCGTGCGGTGGTCTGTTGGGGAAGAAGAAGAGGTGAGGAAGAAGGAAAGAAGGGTTAGGAGACGTAGGATATTCATCCAACCACCTGAAATGATAGATTAACCCAAGTCAGGCGACTTGCATAACAAATATATGTTTTTACACAGCAAAAGATCCATGAAAACAACAACATAAAGAAAAACTATCACTGCTCGTGGAAAGAGACGGCCTCGTCGTCTTTGGCTGCCGGCGCGAACCAGCCGTCGCTGCCGACGTGTGTCTCCGCACCGTGGTTGTCCTCGACCTCCAGCTACTCGTTCAAGCGGAGCGTGCAGGCGCTCTGCATGGACGAGAGCACAGCCCGGTTCAAGTCGAGGACGTCCGGTTCCGCCTGCAGGAGGGCCTCGATGGCAGCGGCATCCGCGCACTCTGCGTCGAGTCGAGCCTCCGCCGCCCGATTCAAGTCTAGGATATCCGGTTCCGCCTTCAGGAGGGCGTCGATGAGAGCGGCATCCGCGCGCTCTGTGTCGAGTCGAGCCTCTGCCGCCTGGTTCAACTCCAGGACGTCTGGTTCCGCCTGTAGGAGGGCCTTGATGGCAGTGGCATCCGCGCGCTCCGCCTCAAGTTAAGCCTCCGCCGCCCGGTACACATCCACGACATCTGGTTCCGCCTGCAGGAGAGCCTCGATGGCAGCGGCATGCGCGCGCTCTGCGTCGAGTTGAGCCTCTGCCTCTCGGTCCTCCTTTAGTATCGCCATGTTGAACCGCTGGTCCGCCTGCACCATGCGGGACTCGGACGCCGGCACGAAGTCGACGTCCATCGTCTCATACCTATCGGGGGCCTTCTACGCCGCAACCTCCGCCATGAACATTGGATCGGCTTCCTCCTCCTCGTAGCTTGGCTCCAGAGAACTTGGGGATTGGCCCACCGCAAAGCGAGCTTGGGAACGGAGGTCTGTGGCGCCGACCGCCACCGCGATTTCTGCGCGGCGCTCCGGCGTCAACATCATGTAGTAAGTGATCTTGTGGCGCACCATGGCTTTCCGGCAAACTAGGGGGACGCTTGATGCGGGCTAGGGAATCAAAAGGTGGGGGAATGGGCTGGAGATTTGGTGTGGTTTTAGGGCAGTGGCTGGCGTAGGCCGAGCAGTGAAGGTTCTGGTGTGAATAGTGATTCCGGTGACGACCGGTCAATCGGTTTTGACTGTACATCGCTCTTGTCGCGTTCGCGTTGCAGCCCGGCACGCTGGACCCTCCACGTCGCCCACCGAATGGAACGCGCTTCGTCTTGCGTTTTCGCTCGCTTGTGGGACCGCAGTTGAGAGCAAACCGACGTCCCTCCCCATCCCCCACCCGTGTCATTTATTATACCACCACTCCCTCCATTTTATGCAGAGTAAATAAAAACAGAGGGAGTATTACTACGGATGAGGATCCCCTGACGTGGTCGAACCCATTGAGTAACTGAGATGCGGGGCCTAGCAAGCAGGGGGTCCGCCAGTAAGTGACCAAAAGGGAGGGTAAGGCAGGGATACCTATGTCAGAGGATCAACTTCCACTATACTACTTTGGCCGAATGTTAGAGTAATAATATATGACATGCAACTTACACAAATGTTAGAGTAATAATATATGACATGCAACTTACACAAAGCATACAGGGTCTAATGCATTTTTCGAGGCTAACTTTGACCAAATGTTAGAGTAATAATATATGACATGCAACTTACACAAAGCATACGGTCAAATTCGTATGTGAAAGGAGTTTCCAATGATATAATTTTCACATTATACATCTCATGTACTATTAATCTTGTCAATAGTCAAATTGGAAACCATCTCGAGTACAAATCTAGGAGTACGTACGAATCTAACAATATTGATTGGGTGTTATTGAATGTTGATACCTTTTTTATCAAAGTAGATATACTTTGACTACACATAAAACTTATATGTAAACTACTCCCTCCTTCCATCGGTATAGGGCCTAATGCGTTTTTGAGGCTAACTTTGACCAAAAGGTAGAGCAATAATATATGACATGCAATTAAGTAAAGCATACCATCAAATTCGTATGTGAAAGGAGCTTCCAATGATATAATTTTCGCATTATACATGTCATGTACTATTAATCTTGTCAATAGTCAAAGGCGGTCTTGAAAAATGCATTAGGCCCAATATAGATGGAAGGAGGGAGTAGAAAGGATAGGAGGGAGTATATTGTACGTTCAAAAATGAAACGAACGTTGAATACCCTTTATATATGATTTGCGGATGCTATGATCACCGGTTGAAAATTTTGAATCCGCATAGGTATCACGTGCCCCCACTCGTTCCCTCTCAATTTCATCTCGGGGTCCGGAGATCTATTGAAAGAGGACTAGGGTGGGTACATGCGAATGATACTCGGCAGAATGTTCAAATGAGGCATGCGGGAGGATGGACTCGACTGGAGGGTGACATGATCGATGGAGGAGAGGGTTGGAGAGGAATGAGAAATAAGCAAACGCCACATGATTATACTTGAACGGCTCAAATAAACAATAAGTTGTCTCGCTTGGCCTACATAGCGAAAGGCTGACGCTCGAATATGGCCGGGAAAACAGGGAAACAGACTTGTGGGGCACACCCGTCGGGATGACGTAGCGCAGACTAGTCCAGTGGAGGAGCTAGCCCACGACCACCTCGCCACCGACAACCGTTCATGTGGGTCATTGGGGCCAACAACGGGGTGCGGCTCCAGCACCGCCTCTGGACACGACGACCGCGGTGCGGTGAGCGACATGCTCATATCGTCTCTAGACATGGTCGGTTTCAGTTTGCCGAGGGTGGCGTTAGTGTTGTGGCACGACCAACGGTATGTTTGGTTTGTGCCCAAGGTTGCCCCATCAAAGCATTGGGTAGCCAAAATTTTGGTTGAGGTATTGGTTGCCCATGATTTGGCCGATATTGGCAAGAAAAATGAACTTGAGTTGGCTAGAGATCATTGGCATGCCAAAGAAATAGCAACCATCCAAACAAAGACCAATCTTTGGGTAATGACCAAAATTTTGGTTGAGGTATTGGTTGTCCCACACCCCAACACCCGGCTCGTCGAGGATGCACGGGGCGCCGCGACGCGTGCGTGGAGTGGTGTAGCGCGGCCAATGTCACATCCCTATTTCTGGTTTGCTCTGGGCTAGCTAGTCATGTGTGCATCATGTTTAAAATTCAAAATTTGAAATGGGGACTTGTGAAATCCTCAGAAATAATTTTGGAAATGATCAAGATAAAAATTGCTTCAATTTGGCCAAAGAAAATGTTCCTGTTTTTCTCAAACAATATTGGCCAGAGTTAAAATTCCCACCAATATTTTTGGGAGCTCAGAAGTATTTATTTTTGGCCATTTGAGTTAATCCGTTAAATATTTGCATTGGATATATATATGTTATATATATTATATATGTCCAATAATTCTGATTTTTACTATGGGGCTCTGGAATAATCCAATTAGTTCCTATATTAATTTTCAGAAGAAAATAAATTGGTTTAGTATTTTACTAAATCATAAACAAAATTACAGAAATAGAAAACAAAACAAAATAGGAAAAAAAAAAGGGGGGGAGAGGCTTACCTGGGCCACTTACCAGCTGGCCCAGCAGTTCGTCCGAGCTAACTGGCCACGCCAGTCGTCCCTCTCCTCTCGCTAGGAGGACAGGGTGCGTGCCCGCGGCGCGCACGCATGCGCACCGCCACCTCTTGCCTGCCTGCTGCGTCCCCGACGCCGCTACGAGCGCCACGACACCCGAGAGACCCCCTGAGCTCTCCTTCTCTCTCACGGCAACCTCTCCCCTCCCCTGGCTCTCTCTCTCTTACCACCCGAACGCGCCTGCCGCCGCCGACGTGCACCACCGCGGCCACCACCTACCCCTCGCTTCCTTGACTGGCTCAAGAGCTCCGCCATCGTCCCCCTCATCTTCACGACCGAACCACGCGAGCCCGGACGCCCTGCATCGCCGGCAACATCACCATCTTCCTCCTCCGCCGCCCTGGATCGCCGACATCGATTAGTCACCGTCCGGCCTCCAAGGGCTCGCTGACGTCCCCAAACTACATGGGGTGATCCCCTCTTCATTTCGCCCCTATCCCCGTTGCACCGCACGTCTTCTAGCGCTAGCGCCGCCATGCCCGAAGCTCGCCGCCGCCCTGCCATGTCATTGTCCTGGCCACAGCCGCCTTCGCCTGCTTTTGAGCTTGCAGCCGTGCTAGTTGAGCTCGCAGGAGTCCGTAGCACTGCCCAGTGGTGAAAATAGTGCACCGTAGACTCGTCCCGCACAACGCCGTGGCTCTTTCGCCGTTGAACCTCGTCGCCGGCAAGATTTTGGCCGCCCCATGACCTCCCGTCTGGTCCATTAGATGCGCAAGAGCAAGAGCTCATGCCTGGTGCCTCCTGAGCGACAAACCGCAGCCCCTAGCATGTTTCCGGCGAGCTTCCGCCACGGTTGAGGTCGCCACCAGCCGATCTCCAGCGGGCTGACGTGGTCTCTTACATAGGCGCTAATCACCACTAATCCCTCCCTAATAGACACTGACAGGCAGGCCCTGCAGCGGGTCAAATCCCAGTCAACACGGGATTAACTCCCAGTTAACAGTGAGCCAATGACATGTGGGACCCGGTCGTCAGGTTTGACCTGGTCAGCGTCAGTTGACTCGCTGACGTCATGCTTGCACAATGCTCATGCAGTTAAACATTTTTTGGATTTAAAATAATTCAGAATATTCCAGAAAATGTTTAAAACTTCAAAAATTCATAGAAAATCAACCGTAGCTCAGAATGAAATAAATTATATATGAAAAATGATCAGAAAAATCCAAAGAATCTATGTATGGCATTTGCATGCATGTTAGAGAAACTTATATCTTCTGTTTAGGACAATTCAATAAAATGGCATTTAAGAAAGCACATATGGGGTTTGAATTTGAACCTAGGGTTCAAACCAACTTCATTTAATATGGCTGCAAGTTGCATTAGTTCAATCAACATCATATTGACATGTCATGAGCATGCATCATATTTTTGCATTGCATTGATTGTGTTTCCTTCTTTATTACCGGAAGTTGTCCCCTCTCGATAGACGTGGTTTCGACGATGAGTTCGATGACACCGATGAACAGCTATAATATCTTCAGAAGTGCCAGGCAAGCAAAAACCCCTTGTTCATTCCGATACAATCCCACTCTCTCGCTCCTGCTCTCTTTTACTGCATTAGGACAACAACGATTCAATTGTTACATGTTGCGGTAGTTGAACCCCTTTCCTCTGCATGACCTGTCATTGCCACAGTAAATAGATGAAACCCACTAGCATGACTAGGAGTTGTTTGAGCCCTGATGTGCCTACTCATTCATGTTTGTTTGTCATGCCTACTACTGCTTAGAGTCGTGTCAGATCTGATCCATTGGGGATGAATTGGAAAGTTGTGAACATGTCCTACTATGTGTGAGCTAAGTGTGTTCAACACGATTTGGTTAAGGTATCGATGAGAGGCCATGTAGGAGTACATGGTGGGTTGTTTCATTGAGGCCATCCTTAAGAACTGAGATCTGTATGTGTGATTTAAGAACCAGCTACTACCATGCATTGGGCCCGAAACCAATGGACCCTCTCCGCCTCTTAACCACTCTAGTCCTCTGTCCAGGAGTTGCAACTAGTTTCTGGTGTTTATAGGATATGTGTTGGCGGCCGTGCGTAGCACTGACCCTAGGGGTGGGCTATGTTGCGGTAGATACACCGTGGCCCGACATGCCGGGCGCCCGTTTGGTGTCTCGGAACCCTGTACACATCATTCATGGACGTATGTGGAAACCTCGGCCGTACTCCCTGCGGATGGAACCTGGATAGGCGATAAACCTGGACTAGAGACTTGAGTGTTTAGGTAGGCCGTGGCCGACACCCTCGTTGGGCTTCCGCTTGAAGGTTGCTGAGTACATGTTGTGTAAACAGCGGTAAGTGGTGAGAGCGTGTATGAAGAAGTACACCCCTGCAGGGTTAACATTATCTATTCGAATAGCCGCATCCGCGGTAAAGGACTACTTGGTTGCCTATACAGTTCGTAGACAAGTGAAAGTGGATAATCTAAAATGCGCAAGATAAGCATGAGTGCTATGGATGGCGTTCTCGTAGGGAGATGGGAGCGGATCCATAGTGGTGTATTGATATGGTGAATATGTGGACTCGTGTGCGCCACCTCAAAATAGTTGCTTGTAGTCGTAGTTCAGGTTAGCCGCTGAGTCAAAGTTGGCTTGCTGCAGTTAAACTCCACTACCCCTTTGTTGATACCGATGCATAGGTAGTTAGTTCTGATGTAAGTCTTGCTGGGTACATTTGTACTCACGTTTGCGTAATTTATGTTTTTGCAGAGAGACTTCAGTCTCGCTAGTAGTTCCACGTGGACATCGACGTTTAGCTTGTTACCTCTGCTACGATCTTGTGCCCTCGGCAGGATCGGGTAGATAGTCAGGCTTCTCAAGCTTTGTCATTTGTAGATGTCTGTACTCAGACATGTTAAGCTTCCGCATGTGCTTTGTCTGGTATGCTCTGTATGTTAGGGTCATGAGACCCATGTTTGTAATGCTTGGCTCCTTGGAGCCTAATGAATAAATACTCTAAGTCGTAGAGTCTTGTTGTGATGCCATGTTTGTATTTGCACATATCGAGCATATTGTGTGTATGATTGAAATGCTTGCTGAGGGAGTCCTGGATTAGGGGGTGTCCGGATAGCCGGACTATACCTTCGGCCGGACTCCTGGACTTGAAGATACAAGATTGAAGACTTCGTCCCTTGTCCGGAAGGGACTTTCCTTGGTGTGGAAGGCAAGCTAACCGGTGCATTGACGTTCTCTATTGCCTCGGTTTATATATGTTGGAGCTATTATTATGACCCTAGGGGTTTCAGGGAGTCACCTAGTGATCTAGCCATGTTTTTTATCCCCAGTGTGTGATTCTTGCCATTATTCTCGAAAGCATCCTGTGATGCCATGTAGTAGTAGGTATTCTATTCATGGGTTCTCGAACCCGAGATTCACCCTACTTACCTCATGTTGATAGTGTTGCTAGTTCCTTTAGGACATTAGTAACCTTTGCGATAGTCCTCGAGGTTCGCGGTACATCCTTCTTCCAATTATCATGAACCATTCTTGGCAGGTGTTCTTTTAAACCAAAAGATCACGACCAGAGTGCTCTTGACGAGTTCTCCATTCTATATTGTGAATCTGCCAGTTCTACCCCTTTCCGCATGGGTTATCCTAAAGAAATGTTGAGCTTCGCTCGACAAACTAATCTTTGCATCCACAACTCTGAAAAACATATGTTCCTTTGGGTTGTCCCTCTTTAGATGTATCCTGATCCCCGTCTATCAATTTGTAGTCAGGAGTAGTCGTGCACTCGTGTTATCGATGCCTATTACTCTTGTGGTTCGTCAAGCCATTCTATTCCAGAATGACTAGGAGAAACAAACTCCAATACCTCATCCACATCTAGAATTGGGTCAAAGCAGTTGTATTCCGCAGATCAAATGCCAATCCAGCTTTTGCTCTATTCTACCTTGGAGTATTACCCCCAGGATTTTCATGAGAATTGCACCATCTCTCATGAATTCTTGATGCAGTGATACTTCTTGCCATCATTTTTCATTCCTCGGTTCCGTGTTGTTACAACCAGAATACCGACAAGTGAACCGTGATGTGTGAAATCAATACTCCGAGCAACTCGTTGCTTTGTAGTAAATGGACAATATTCCCATTCTCAGAGTGTTGATTATTAAATCATCATCCTAAGATTGATCGTGCTACCTAGTCCTAATTTCTGGTGCACTCTTTGATCCATGAGTTGGGATTGTGTCAATCCCTCACTCTTTTGATCATATCGTCTTGCCCTAAAAAGCAAGATTATTCTCGAGCTTAGAGTCATATCAGTGGTTCATGATTTTCTGAATATCTTCTCGAAAGTATCACCAGGTCATCACCTGACCGCTATGTTGAGTTCGTGATCAAGTTGGTTTCTGATAAACCACCCCTTCTGCAAGAATCTGTGTTGGATATCCCTAAGCTAGTTGGTTCAGCTAAACAACAACTTGGAGAGTTGGAAGATAAAGCTTTGCCTTACTTAGTTCATTCTAAAAGGATATCTTTTTGTGTGTGTGTTTTGAAGAAATATGATATCTTCATCGATTGATCCACGTGATCAATTGTCGATACTATCGTCTTACAATCTTCTGATTTGAGTGTGGGCTATCATCAAATCAACTCAGAACCAATGATATTTGCAATGTTGTCTTACTCCTGGTTGTTCCTCGAGCATACACCATTACATCCGTTGGTCTGACCAATACTATCTCATTGTTCACATAATGGTGGAATTCCAGTGATATGGAAAATTCTGATGAATTGCTATTGATCCCACCAGCAGCATCTTGTCTCCCCCATGACTCGTGTTAAACATTAAGCTAGTGTTGGAAACTTTGTAAGCATTTCCTTCGTGTTCTGCTCATGAGGTATATGTTTGGTGAAAGAAGTGACTTTCTCCAAGTTCACGTGCATTAGGTGTAAGTTGCCGCTGTGAATTCAAGAAAGTTCATTTTTGCTTCCTCTGGAATCATCCCAAGTCAGTCATGCATGTGCAAAGTATTATGTGGTCTGTTAGACTGATCATCTTCATTCCATATGTATTCCCTAACACACCAATCCACTGATTAATCTGTTCAAGGATAATAAGTTCATCGATAAGTATACAAGGACTTCGATATCCTCAATGATGGTTCCCCATATGAACCCGGTAGTGTTTTTATTGTAAGACTACTATGTGATCATGCTTGTCTTGGACAGCGTGTTCATAGGTTTGTAGCAGAACCAGCTCACATTTTGGAGCTTACTATCGTAGTTCATTTTCCGAGAATCTTGCAACGTCATCTTGTCGATTTGTGTTGCAAACTTTCACTTTTCTTTCTAGATTCGATGAGTCTGGAATATCTTGACACCAACCAGATCTGAATCTCAGGCAGATATGATGGTTGGAACGTGTCCCAAGAATTATAATATTGGTCTCTCGGTAACCCGGTAACGTGGATGTCTTGTCCAACACACCTAGCCGGAAGGACTATTATTGTAGTATCTTGTTTGAATAAGTTGGCCACCTCCCCATAAGGATCTCACAGAATTTATTCCAATAGTAGTTCCTTATGGATTTTTGTGTTTCTGAAGTCCGACCTTTTACTTGATGTCCTAGATACCAAACCATATTAATAAATGGGTTATGCTAGCACATCAAGGAGAACATTAGAAGAGGAGTGCTAAATGTCTCTTGGTCGATCATCCAGATCTTGATCCCTTGGCCTCGCTAATGTGAAATATGAGAAAGTGTTATCTTTCTTTGCATCCGCATCTTCCACCATTATTCATCATGGTAGCATGTTGTGTTGCCAGGATCCTTGACATGGATATTGGTAAAACCTTGATGAATACGGAAATGCTCAAGTTCATGAGAGCATGCGCAAGCACTAGGATTTATCGTCGACATTAATTGGGATCCGTTCTTAGTTTCTTCGATTATGCCATAACCTTTCAAACAGTGGAATCTCTCTCTACTGTTGGGTTTCTCCCCAGTTACTAGAATCATTCCCAGCATTTGCATTTTGTTCCCAGCTTGCACCGCCATTGTGTCATCCTACTACGGACTATCCTTCTCAGTAATTACTGATCAGGATCATCTTCAAAGTGGGCTTACCATGCGTCCCATCCATTTCCGATGATAAGCAAAAATCATCCATTGCGTTGTCTTCAACAAGGTAGTCCACATCATCCATCCTAGTCTGAGTATGCCACTCCTTCGAACTCTTCCAGACGATCGTTCCAGAATTACCTTAGGCTGGTATAGAGAGTTTCAATGATCTTTGTATCAAAAGTAATTCTTTTTGCCACTTAAGGGAATATTTATGCGAGTCACCTTCCTCTAAGATGTCTCGCTATGGTATCATGGAAACTCAACTCCTTGCTAAATTGACAACCGTTCACCACCTTCTTAAGCGAGAATTGTTGTCTACCTAGTGAACCTTCGTCATCTGTTACACTCCATCCCTCTGGATGTATGTTTCATGTCTCAGCTCGAGAGATGTTTCAATGTCTCATTCCATGAGTTGATCATCGGTTGTTCGATCTTTGAGAAGATCGATCCTTCTAGAGTTTTTCCTTTTCCTCTCGATGCCATGTCGGTTGGAGTTCTCAGAGCAAGACATCGAGACAAAGATGGTGACGAATCAACGTTCTTACAAAGTGCAACCTGGATCGTGAAGATTGTGTTAGTTTGTGTTTCTCCTTCATCTTACCCTATGCTTGAATCTCGGAACGAGATTCTTGTTTAGTGGGGGTGAGTTGTCAGATCCCTAGTTCTGGTTTGCTCTGGGCTAGCTAGTCATGTGTGCATCATGTTTAAAATTCAGTGAATTTGAAATGGGGACTTGCGAAATCCTCAGAAATCATTTTGGAAATGATCAAGATAAAAATTGCTTCAATTTGGCCGAAGAAAATGTTCCTGTTTTTTTCAAATAATATTGGCCAGAGTTAAAATTCCAACCAATATTTTTGGGAGCTTAGAAGTATTTATTTTTGGCCATTTGAGTTAATCCAGTAAATATTTGCAGTGGATATATATATATATGTTATATATATATTATGTATGTCCAATAATTCTAATTTTTACTATGGGGCTCTGGAATAATCCAATTAGTTCCTATATTAACTTTCAGAACAAAATAAATTGGTTTAGTATTTTCCTAAATCATAAACAAAATTACAGAAATAGAAAAGAAAACAAAACACGAAAAAAAGGGGGAGAGGCTTACCTGGGCCACTTACCAGCCGGCCCAGCAGTTCGTCCCAGCTGAGTGGCCACGCCAGTCGTCCCTCTCCTCTCACTAGGAGGAGAGGGGCGCGTGCCCGCGGCGTGCCCGCGGCGCGCACGCACGTGCATCGCCACCTCCTGCCTGCATGCTGCCTCCTCGACACCGCTACGAGCGGCACGACACCCCCAGAGACCCCCTGACCTCTCTCTCTCTCTCTCTCACCCGCAACCTCTCCCCTCCCCTGGCTCTCTCTCTCTCTCTTACCACCCGAACGTGCCCGTCGCCGCCGACGTGCACCACCGCGGCCAGCGCCTACCCCTCACTTCCTTGACTGGCTCAAGAGCTCCGCCATCGTCCCCCTCATCTTCACGACCGAACCACGCGAGCCCAGACGCCCTGCATCGCTCGCAACATCACCATCTTCCTCCTCCGCCGCCCTGGATCGCCGACGTCGATTAGTCGTCGGCCAGCCTCCCCCGAGCTCGCTGACGTCTCCAAACTACGCGGGGTGAGCCCCTCTTCGTTTCGCCCCTATCCCCGTCGCCCCGCACGTCCTCTAGCGCTAGCGCCGTCGTGCCCGAAGCTCGCCGCCGCCCTGCCATGTCGTTGTCCTGCCCATAGCCGCCTCCGCCCGATTTTGAGGTTGCAGCCGTGCTAGTTGAGCTCGTAGGAGTCTGAAGCACTGCCAAGTGGTGAAAATGTTGCACCGTAGACTCGTCCCGCACAACGCCGTGGTTCTTTCGCCGTTGAACCTCGACACCGGCGAGATTTCGACCGCCCCGTGACCTCCCGTCTGGTCCATCAGATGTGCGAGAGCAAGAGCTCATGTCCGGTGCCTCCCGAGCGACAAACCGCAGCCCCTAGCATGTTTCCGGCGAGCTTCCGCCGTAGTTGAGGTCGCCGCTGGCCGATCTCCGGTGGATTGACGTGGTCGCTTCGATAGGCGCTAATCACCACTAATCCCTCCCTAACAGACACTAACAGCCGGGCCCTGCAGTGGGTCAAATCCCAATCAACACGGGATTAACTCCCAGTTAACAGTGAGCCAATGACATGTGGGAACCGGTCGTCAGGTTTGACTTGGTCAGCATCAGTTGACTCGCTGACGTCATGCTTGCACAACGCTGACACAGTTAAACATTTTCTTGATTTAAAATAATTCAGAAAATTCCAGAAAATGTTTAAAACTTCAAAAATTCATAGAAAATCAACCGTAGCTCAGAATGAAATAAATTATATATGAAAAATGATCGGAAAAATTCAAAGGATCTGTTTATGGCATTTGCATGCATGTTAGAGTAACTTATATTCCCTGTTTAGGATAATTCAATTAAATGGCATTTAAGAAAGCACATATGGGGTTTGAATTTGAACCTAGGGTTCAAACCAACTTCATTTAATATGGTTGCTAGTTGCATTAGTTCAATCAACAGCATATTGCCATGTCATGAGCATGCATCATATTGTTGCATTGCATTGATTGTGTTTCCTTCTTTATTGCCGGAAGTTGTCCCCTCTCGATAGACGTGGTTTCGACGATGAGTTCGATGACACCGATGAAGAGCTATACTATCTTCAGAAGTGCCAGGCAAGCAAAAACCCCTTGTTCATTCCGATACAATCCCACTCTCTCACTCCTGCTCTCTTTTACTGCATTAGGACAACAACGATTCAACTGTTACATGTTGCGGTAGTTGAAACCCTTTCCTCTGCATGACCTGTCATTGCCACAGTAAATAGATGAAACCCACTAGCATGAGTAGGAGTTGTTTGAGCCCTGATGTGCCTACTCATTCATGTTTGTTTGTCATGCCTACTACTGCTTAGAGTCGTGTCAGGTCTGATTCATCGGGGATGAATTGGAAAGCTGTGAACATGTCCTACTATGTGTGAGCTAAGTGTGTTGAACACGATTTGGTAAAGGTATCGATGAGAGGCCATGTAGGAGTACATGGTGGGTTGTTTCATTGAGGCCGTCCTTAAGAACTGAGATCTGTATGTGTGATTTAAGAACCAGCTACTACCATGCATTGGGCCCGAAACCAATGGATCCTCTCGGCTTCTTAACCACTCTAGTCCTCTGTCCAGTAGTTGCAACTAGTTTCTTGTGTTTATAGGATATGTGTTGGCGGCCGTGCGTAGCGCTGACCCTAGGGGTGGGCTATGTTGCGGTAGATACATCGTGGTCGGGCATGTCGGGCGCCCGTTTGGTGTCTCGGAACCCTATACACATCGTTCGGGGCCGTATGTGGAAACCTCGGCCGGACTCCCTATGGATGGAAATTGGATAAGTGATAAACCTGGACTAGAGACTTGAGTGTTTAGGTAGGCCGTGGCTGACACCCTCATTGGGCTTCTGCTTGAAGGTTGCCGAGTACATGTCGTGTAAACGGCGGTAAGTGGTGAGAGCATGTATGAAGAAGTACACCCCTGCAGGGTTAACATCATCTATTCGAATAGCCGCGTCCGCGGTAAAGGACTACTTGGTTGCCTATACAGTTCATAGACAAGGGAAAGTGGATACTCTAAAATGTGCAAGATAAGCGTGAGTGCTATGGATGGCGTTCTCGTAGCGAGACGGGAGCGGATCCATAGTGGTGTATTGATATGGTGAATATGTGGACTCGTGTGCGCCACCTCAAAAGAGTTGCTTGCAGTCATAGTTCAGGTTAGCCACTGAGTCAAAGCTAGCTTGCTGCAGTTAAACTCCACTACCCCTTTGTTGATACCGATGCATATGTAGTTAGTTCTGATGTAAGTCTTGCAGGGTACATTTGTACTCACGTTTGCTTAATTTATGTTTTTGCAAAGAGACTTCAGTCTCGCTAGTAGTTCCACGTGGACTTCGACGTGTAGCTTGTTACCTCAGCTACGATCTTGTGCCCTCGGCAGGATCGGGTAGATAGTCAGGCTTCTCAACCTTTTTCATTTGTAGATGTCTGTACTCGGACATGTTAAGCTTCCGCATGTGCTTTGCCTGGTATGCTCTGTATGTTGGGGTCATGAGACCCATGTTTGTAATGCTTGGCTCCTTGGAGCCTAATGAGTAAATACTCTGAGTCGTAGAGTCTTGTTGTAATGCCATATGGTATTTGCACATATCGAGCATATTGTGTGTATGATTGAAATGCTTGGTGAGGGAGTCCTGGATTAGGGGGTGTCCGGATAGCCAGAGTATACCTTCGGCCGGACTCCTGGACTTGAAGATATAAGATTGAAGACTTCGTTACGTGTCCGGAAGGGACTTTCCTTGGCGTGGAAGGCAAGCTTGGCGATACGGATATGTAGATCTCCTACCATTGTAACCGACTCTATGTAACCCTAGCCCTCTCCAGTGTCTATATAAACCGAAGGGTTTTAGTCCGTAGGACGAACAACAATCATACCATAGGCTAGCTTCTAGGGTTTAGCCTCCTTGATCTCGTGGTAGATCTACTCTTGTACTACCTATATCATCAATATCAATCAAGCAGGACGTAGGGTTTTACCTCCATCAAGAGGGCCCGAACCTGGGTAAAACATTGTGTCCCCTGCCTCCTGTTACCATCCGGCCTAGACGCACAGTTCGGGACCCCCTACCCGAGATCCACCGGTTTTGACACCGACATTGATGCTCTCATTGAGAGTTCCTCTGTGTCGTCACTTTTAGGCCCGATGGCTTCTCTGATCATCAACAGCGATGTGATCCAGGGTGAGACTTTTCTCCCCGGACAGATCTTCGTATTCGGCGGCTTTGCACTGCGGGCCAATTCGCTTGGTCATCTGGAGAAGATCGAAAGCTACGCCCCTGGTGATCAGGTCAGATTTGGAAGTTTGAACTACACGGCTGACATCCGCGGAGACTTGATCTTCGACGGATTCGAGCCACAGCCTAGCGCGCCGCACTACCACGATGGCCATGATCTAGCTCTGCCGCCGAACAGTTCCCTGGAGGCCGCACCTGTGTCCGCTCCGACCCCTAGCTCGGAGCCGATCACACCAATCGATGATGGGTGATTAGACACCTCCTCGGGGCTGCAATCTCTACGGCGATCAAGCCAAACACCAGCCTTGTCCTCTGCGAAGCCCGTCACTCCAAGGTGTCGGACTCCTCTCTGGACTCCGAGCCCTCCGCGCCCCTACCGATCGAATCCGATTGGGCGCCGATCATGGAGTTCACCACCGCAGACATCTTTCAGCACTCGCCCTTCGGCGACATTCTGAATTCACTCAGGTCTCTCTCTTTGTCAGGAGAGTCCTGGCCGGACTATGACCGGCAGGATTGGGATGTGGACGACGAAGAAATCCGATGCCCACCCACCACCCACTTCGTAGCCACTGTCGATAATTTAAACGATGTGCTCGACTTTGACTCCAAAGACATCGACGGTATGGACAACGATGTAGGAGATGAACATGAACCAACGCATATAAGGCACTGGACAGCCACCTCATCTCATGATGTATACATGGTTTGGCACCCAAAGGAAGTGACGACGAGGAACACAGGGATGCAACGAGGGATCGTTCACTTGAAAAGCAATCAAAGCAGTGACATAAGCGCCGCTCCAAGCCACGCCTCGACAGAGAAAGCAGCCATACAGACCCAGCCATAGAGCAGGACGAGCCGGCGGACGACGAACATGCCTTCGAGCAAACATCCGAACAGGGCAACTTGGATAAACAAACCGAACACCTCGTCCCCGACGAAAACAACAGTCCGGACGATCTTACGCGGATAGGCTCACGGAGCAGAAGAACCTCCACAAAAGGCTCGTCGCCACTGCGTGTGGCCTGAAAAAGCAGAAGCGGAAGCTCAAAACTGCGGAAGATGCACTCAGAATCAAATGGAGCAAAGTACGCAACACCGCAGACAAATATGGCGGCAGGCGCCACACAAAAAGCTATCCAAAGCTAAAGCTACTGCCTGAATTTGACGAGGAGGCCTTAGAGCCCCCGCAGTCAAAAAATAGGAAAGCCACCCGGTCGGATAGACGACCGCATGGCCAGCATGGAGCGGCAAGCGGCGCCACACACAAACCGGCACGCGATCCACCAAAGGATCCACATCAAAAAGATGGCCCAGCCAGATCTATCTACGGGCCAAGAAAATATCCGAATATCACGGCACACCCAAATACAAGGGTGCCGCACACCCCCTATGTTTCACAGATGAGGTGCTGGACCATGAATTTCCAGCGGGATTCAAGCCCGTAAACATAGAGGCGTACTACGGAACAACATACCCTAGGATCTGGATCGAGGATTATATCCTCCACATACACATGGCCAGAGGAGATGACCTCCACGCCATAAAATACTTACCCCTCAAGCTTAAAGGGCTAGCCCAGCATTGGCTCAAAAGCCTTCCCCAAAACACCA
This sequence comes from Triticum dicoccoides, assembly GCF_002162155.2. NCBI lineage: Eukaryota > Viridiplantae > Streptophyta > Magnoliopsida > Poales > Poaceae > Triticum > Triticum dicoccoides. The sequence continues at coordinate 695,187,468 of NC_041392.1, read as the reverse complement.
TTGGAAGTTGGGAAGAGCTTGAGGATGCTTTCCGGGCAAATTTTCAAGGAACCTATGTCCGCCCTCCGGATGCAGACGATCTCAGTCACATAACTCAATAGCCCGGAGAGTTAGCCCGGAAATTCTGGAACATATTTCTTACTAAAAAGAATCAGATAGTCGACTGTCCGGACGCTAAAGCCCTAGCAGCTTTTAAGCATAATGTTAGAGACGAATGGCTCGCTAGACACCTCGGCCAAGAAAAGCCAAGAACTATGGCCGCATTAACAAGCCTCATGACCCGCTTTTGCGCAGGAGAGGAGAGCTGGTTGGCAAGATGTAGCACCAGCGACCCAAGTACATCCGAAGTTAGGGATGGAAACGGAAAACCCCGACGCAGCAAGGACCAGAGCCGAAATAAGAGAAACATCCCAAAGAGCATGGCGGTCAACGCCGGATGCAAAAGCTCGGGGTAGAATCAGAGAAAGCCACCCCTCAAGGATAACAGGGACGAGCTATCCAACTTAAACAAAATCTTGGACAAAATATGTCAAACACACAGTACTCCCGGGAAGCCTGCGAACCATACCCATAGAGATTGTTGGGTTTTCAAGCAATCCGGCAAACTCAATGCCGAACACAAGGGGATCGACACACCAAGTGAGGATGATGACGAACCCCACAAGCAGAGCACCAGGAGACAAAAGGATTTCTCAAAAGAAGTCAAAACAGTAAACTTACTTCACGTGACGAACAGAATGGCGGCAACAGGGATACGCGCCATACGGCCTATCCCAAAGGAGTCTCGCTAATGGTTGTTAAAACCGCTCACCTTTGACCATCAGGATTACTCTAGACGTATCCAGAACGCAGGCTGGACTGCCTTGGTATTAGATCCAATAATCGGCGGACTCCACTTTACAAATGTCCTGATGGACGGCGGCAGCGGTCTAAACCTGTTATACCATGACACAATCCGCAACATGGGGATAGACCCAACAAAAATTTGCCATAGCAAAACCTCCTTTCAAGGGGTAACACCAGGCCCGGATGCCCGTTGCATGGGTTCTCTCTGGCTAGAAGTTATGTCAGGACCCCGATTCCAAGTCACATCGATCTAGCCGGTAACACCTCGTATCACTTTGCGGCCTCACGCACGGTATTCCCACGGGTGTCGCCTTACCATGGCCCGGGACCATTTGCGCCTTTTGGCTCACGTATATGATAGTGTCGCTAGCAACCATATGGCAGAGAACCCGGGCCGACATGGCTAGTCATGAAACCAAAGCGACACTAACCTATGGGGACAGGCATACATGAATCACATCGAGCATGTGAGTCAGCAGCGTGTGATTCCGGGCTGTAGCACTGGGCTAACAAGACTCCGGGAACCTGGGCTGTAGCAGGCTAGGCAGGACTCCGGATTTCACCGCGTGACATTTCCCCGAAGGGACAGACACAGGAACGAAGTGAAACACATGCCGACCAGTCAAGTGTCCTGAGCAGTACTGCTGGGCTAGCAAGACTCCGGTGAACCGGGCTGTAGCGGACTACTATGGCTCATGGAAGCACTAGACTACATTTCCCCATAAGAGAGGCTGCCAAGGATAAACAACTAGATTGTCGGATCCCACACATACCAAGCATTTCAATCATACACACAATATGCTCGATATGTGTAAATACAACATGGCATCGCAACATAACTCTACGACTCAAGTATTATTCATTAGGCTCCGAGGAGCGAGATATTACAAACATGGGTCTCATGACCCAACAATCATAGCATACAAATCAAGGCACAAATGGAAGCTTAACATGTCTGAGTACATACATCTACAAATGGAAAAGGCTAAGAAGCCTGACTATCTACCAGATCCTGCCTAGGGCACAAGATCGTAGCTGAGGTATCAAGCTAAACGTCGAAGTCCACACGAAACTACTAGCGAGACTGACGTCTCTCTGCAAAACATAAAATAGGAAAACGTGAGTACAAATGTACCCAGCAAGACTTACATCAGAACTATCTACATATGCATCGGTATCAATAAAGGGGGTGGTGGAGTTTAACTGCAGCAAGCCAGCTTTGACTCAATGGCTAACCTGAACTATGACTGGAAGCAACTCTTTTGAGGTGGCGCACACGAGTCCACATCTTCACCATATCAATACACCACTATGGATCCGCTCCCTTCTCCCTACGAGAACGCCATCCATAGCACTCACGCTTATCTTGCGCATTTTAGAGTATCCACTTTCACTTGTCTATGAACTGTTATAGGCAACCCAGAAGTCCTTTACCGCGGACACGGCTATTCAAATAGATCATTTATAACCCTGTAGGGGTGTGCCTCTTCACACACGCTCTCGCCACTTACCACCATGTACACGTCATGTATCTCGGCAACCTTCAAGCGGAAGCCTGGCGAGGGAGTCGTCCACGACCTGACTAACCAAACAAGTCTCTAGTCCAGGTTTATCGCCTATTCAGGTTCCATCCGCGAGGAGATCCGGCCGGAGTTTCGCTCACAGCCCCAAATGATGTGTGCAGGGTTACCGAGACACCAAACGGGCGCCCGGTACACCATGCCACGGTGTATCTACCGCATCATAGCCCACCCCTAGGGTCAGCGCTACGCACGGTCGCCAACACATATCCTACAAACACCAGAAACTAGTTGCAACTCCTGGACAGAGGGCAAGGGCAGTTAATAAGTCGAGTGGGTCCATTGGTTTCAGGCCCAATGCGTGGTAGTAGTTGTTCATGGATCGCAAACACAGAACTCAGTTCCTGAGGACGGTTTCAATGAGACAACCCCCCATGCACTCCTACATGGCCTCTCACCGCTACCTTTACCAAATCGTGTTCACACACTTAGCACACACAGTAGGACATGTTCGTCACTGTTCCAATTCATCCCCGATGAATCAGACTTGACTCAACTCTAAGCAGTAGCAGGCATGACAAACAAGCATGAATGAGTAGGCACATCAAGGCTCAAACAACTCCTACTCATGCTAGTGGGTTTCATCTATTTAGTGTGGCAATGACAGGTCATGCAGAGGATAAAGGGGTTCAACTACCACAGCAAGTAACAGTTGAATCGTTGTTGTATTAATGCAATAAAAGAGAGCAGGAGTGAGAGACTGGGATTGTATCGGAATGAATGAGGGAGTTTTGCTTGCGTGGCACTTCTGAAGATAATATAGTTCTTCATCGGTGTCATCGATCACATCGTCGGAAACATCGTCGTCTGAGAGGGGACGGTTACCGGTAAACAGGGAAGGACACAATCAATGCAATGTAAACAATATGATGCATGAATGTGACATGGCAATATCTTTTTGATTGGCCTAATGCAACTAGCAACACAATTAAATGAAGTTGGTTTGAGTACAAGATTCAAATTCAAACTCCATATATGATTAGTTAAATGCCATTTATTTATTTTGTCCAAAACAGAGGACAAACATTGTTCAAACATGCATGAAAATGCCATTAACAGATTCCTTGAATTTTTCTGTTAATTTTTCATATATAAATTATTACATTCTGAGTTACGGTTGATTTTATATGATTTTTCAAAGTTTTGGATATTTTCTGAAAATAAATAAATCATTTAGATTTATTTAAAATCCGGAAAAGGTTTTACTGCATCAGCATGACGTAAGAGTGACGTCATCAGGTCAACTGTGGCTGGCCAGGTCAAACCTGACCAATGGGGCCTACTGGTCAGTGACACACCGCTGGCATGAGTCACTGACGTGTGGGGCCGGTCAAAGTCCACGTCAGCAAGGTCAAAGCTGACGCGTGGGTCCCGCGGGGTTATGACTAATCTAAGCAGAAATAAAGCTGGGGTTAATTAGGGCGTGGGGCCCATTTGTCAGTGAGCAAGGGGGTTAATTAGGGCGTGATTAGCCCCTAATGACGGCGCCACGTCAGCCTCGCCGGAGTTCAGCCGGCGGCGACCAAAGCTGACGATGGAGACGATGTGGGAAGCGCTACAGGGGACGGTTTCGGCCGCGGTCGGTCCCGTTGGAAAGCTGGCGCTCGGCCGCATCCAATGGTGCAAGTGGGGTTGCCGGGAACGGCATGTCGCGGCGAGAGCAGCGGGCAGAAGCGGCGGCCGGAGTTGGGCTCGAGCGGGTTTGGGGATCTAGTGCTCGAGTGAGCAAACATTGTGGCTAGGCAGCCTCCTGGAGGCGCCAGGAGCATGTCGATGCCCCTGGAGCGAGGACGAGAGGCTTGGGAGCGCGGGCTCGCCGGCCATGGCGGACGGCGGCCTCAGGTGACCTCGGGGCTATGGCTAGAGGGCGGGAGCAAGCAAGGGGGTCAGAGGGGAAACGGTGAGTAGCTCACCGCGGTTCGAAAGTGCCAGTCGTGGAGCTCCGGGAGGCAGGGACGACGGCGAATCACATGGTAGCATCCGGCGGCCATGGACGGGGAAGAAAGGTCGCGGCATCGTCCTCGGGTCGTCTGGCCTTGCGTTGGTCAGCGGAGAGGTGCTTGGGGTTGGGGGCGGAGCACGGGGGCACGGAAACAACTCCTGGGGAGATCGGTGGCCATGCTAAACGGCGGCGATGGTGACGACTGCGCTCGGGTTGCCGCGAGAGAGAGAGCAGAGGAGGGGAAAGAGGTCCAGGGAGAGAGGGAAGAGGATGAGGGGGTCGGGGGGTGTGCGTGGCGGCGACCAGGCAGTCGAGGGGGGCACGCAGGCAGGTAGGAGCCAGCGCGGCTCGCCTGCGCATCGGGCACGCAGCTGCTTCTCCTCCTAGCGGGACGAAGAAGACAGTGCTGCCCCTGGTGGGCCGGGCTAGCTTTGCCCAGTTGGGCTGCTACAGAGGTGGGCCAGTTGGGGCGCCAGGTAAGCCCAGGTAGCTCCTCTGTCTCTCTCTTTTATTTCTGTTACCTTTTCTAATTTCTGTTTTTCTGTTCTAGTTTAAAAATAAATAGTAAACCATTCATAAAATCCTGGAAATAATTATGGGTGCTTTCTGAGTTATTCCTGTGACCCTTAACAATTTCCAACATTTTTGGAGCAACTAAAATATATATAGCATTTAAATAGCTCCAATTTAAATATGGTTTAATTAATTCAAAGTCCAAATATGTCCTGCAAAAATGTCAACCATTTTCGGTAGATGCTTCCACCTTGATCCAGAAATGATGAACATTTTTAAAGGGCATTTTGAAATCATTGAAAATGATTTTAGTAAACCCTAGTTGGTTTAAGGGGGGTGCTGAGGGTTCTATCATCCCCATTTCAGTTTCATAAAAAAATAAACATGATGCCATGATGATCATGCAAGAGTAAGCAAAACTAAGCTAGGGTTGTGACAACTCACCCCCACTAAACAAGAATCTTGGCCCGAGATTCAAGACCTGAGGTAAGAAGGAAGGGGAGTCACAAAACTATCGCAGTCTTCTCGGTCCAACTACCCTTCCCGAGGATGTTGACTCATTGCGTCATCTTGATCTTGACGTCTTTGCTTTCGGGATCTTCATCCAGCATGATGACGGCAGAAAGAAATTCTACAGGAATAAATTCTACAGGAATCGATCTCCTTGGAGATCGAGCACTCAAGATCAACTCATGGAGTGAGATATAAAACATCTCTTGAGCTGAGACACGAAACACACATCAGGGGTGATGGAAAGAAGCAGATGATAAAGGTTAAAATTTGGTAGGCAACAATTCCACGCTTAAGTAGGATGGTGCATGGTTTCAAATTAGCGAGGAGATAATTGCCATGATACCATAACGAGACATCTTAAGGAAGGTGACTCGCAGAAATATTCCCTTAAGTGGCAAAAAGAATTACTTTTGATTTAGAGATCATTGAAACTCTTCATACCAGCTTAAGGCAATTTACAATTGATCGTTTGAGATAGCTCAAAGAGATGGCATACTCGGACTAGGATGGATGATGTGGACTACCTTGTTGAAGACAACGCAAGGGATGATTTTGCTTACGCGTGCTCTCAAGAACTTGAGCATTTCCATATTCATCAAGGTTCTACCAACATCCGTGGCGAGGATCCTGGCAACACGACATACTACCATGATGACTAGTGATGGATGATGCGGATACAAAGGAGGATAACACCTTCTCAGATCTTCCCTTAGCGAGGCTAAGGGAACAGAATCTGGACGATCGACTGAGAGGCATTTAGCACCCCGCCTCTAATGTTCTACTTGATGTGCTACCGTTATCCATTCATAGATATGGTTTGATATCTAGAACATCAAGTAAAAGGTCGGACTTCGGAAGCTCAAGAATCCATAAGGAATAACTACGGAGGAAGATCCTGCGAGATCCTTATGGGGAGGTGGCCAACTTCTTCAACCAGGATACTACAATAATAGGCCTTCCGGTTTGGTGTGTTGGCCACCACATCCACTTTCCGGTTATAGAGGGACCAACAATATATTTCTTGGAGTATGTTCCAACCATCATATCTGCCTGAGATTCAGATCTGGTTGGTGTTAGTATATTCCAGACTCATCGAGTCTAGAAAGAAAATGAAAGTTTGCAACACAAATCGACGAGATGTCATTGCGAGATTCTCAGGAAATGGACTGTGGTAGTAAGCTCCAAAACATGAGCTGGTTCTACTAAACACATGTGAACATGTTGTCCCAGACAAGCATGACCACATAGTAGTCTTACAATGAAACACTAGCGAGTCCTAGTTGGGAACCATCATCAAGGATATCGAAGTCCTTGCATAAGTCATATGATTAGCTCTTATGAAGAAACTTCTTTTCCCTGAACAAATCAGCCAGTGGCTTGGTGTGGTAGGGAATACAAATGGAATGGAGGTAGCGAGCCTATCAAACCATAGCATACTTCGCACATGCATGACTGACTTGGGATGGTACCAGCAGAAACAAAAACAACCTTTCTCGAACTCACAGTGGCAACTTGCATCGTTTGCACGTGAACTTAGAGGAGGTCACTACTTTCATCCAAACATATTCTACATGAACGGGCATGAAGAAAATGCTTACACAAGTTTTCAACACTAGCTGGATGTTCAACATAGATCATGGAGGAGACAAAATGCTGCTGATGGGCTCAATAGCAACTCATCGGAATTTCCATATCACTGGACTTCCACCATTATGTGAACAATGTGATAGTATTGGTCAGACCAAAAGATGTACGAGTAAGAAAACATTATGCTCGAGGGATCATCCACGAGTAAGAAAACATTACGAACATCGTTGTTTCTTATTTGACTTGACGATAGCCCATACTCAAGTCAAAGTTTTGACAAGGCAATAGATCCAACAACTGATCACGAGGACCAATCGATGGAGATATCACCTTCCTTCAGCACACACACACACAAGGATATCCCTTAACTTGAACTAAGTCAGACAAGTTTCTATCTTCCAACTCTCCAAGTTGTTGTTTAGCTTAACCAACCAGCTCAGAGATATCCAACACGGATTCTTGGAGAAGGGGTGGTTTACAAGAAACCAACTTGATCCCGAACTTAACATAGCGGTCAGGTGACAACCTGGTAGCACTTCTGAGAAGATACTAGGAGAGTCACGAACCACCGATATGTTACTAAGCTCGAGAATAACCTTGCTTTTCAGGGCAAGTTGATATGATCAAAAGATTGAGGGATTGACACAACCCTAACTCATTGATCGAAGAGTGCACCGGAAATAAGGACTAGGTAGCACGATCAATCTTAGGATGATGATTCAATAACCAACACGCTAAGAATGAGAATATTGTCCATTAACTACCAAGCAACGAGGTTTCTAGGATTACCGATTTCACACATCATAGTTCACTTGTCGGCATTCCGGTTATGGCAACACGGGATCGAGGAATGAACGATGATGGCGAGAGTATCGCTGCATCAAAATTCATAAGAGAAGGTGCAATTCTCATGACGTTCCTGACATAAAAGTGGGTAATACTTCGGGGTAGAACAGAATCAAAGCTTGATTGCATTTGATCTGCGGAATACAACTGCTTTGACCCAATCCTAGAAATGGATGAGGTACTGGAGTTTGTTTCTCCTAGTCATTCTGAACTAGAATGGCTTGACTCACCACAGTAATAATAAGCATCGATAACACGGATGCACAATTACTCCTGACTATCAATTGATAGATGATGATTGGAATACAAATGAAGAGGGACAACTCAAGGGAACATATATCTTTCTGAGTTGTGGATATATAGGTTAGTATGTTGAGCAAAGCTCAACATTTCTCCCGGATAACCCATGCAGAAAGGTAGAACTGATAGATTCACAATGTAGAATGGAGAACTCATTAAGAGCACTCTGGTTGTGATCTTTTGATTCAAACGAATTTTCTGCCAAGGATGATTCATGGTATTTGGAAGAATGATATACCACAGACCTCGAGGACTAATGCAAAGGTTACTAATATCCTAAAGGTACGAGCAACACTATCGACACGAGGTAAGTAGAGTGAATCTTGGGTCAAGAACCCAAGAGTAGAATGCCTACTACTAAATGGCATCACGGGATGCTTTCGAGAATGGTGGCCAGAATCATCACACCGGGAACACAAAGCATTGATAGATTACTAGGTGACTCCCTAAGACACCTAGGGTCATAATAATACCTCCAACATATATGTCAAGGTAATAGAGTACCTCAACTCACTGATTAGTGTGGTTAAACTGGCCCAAAGGAACATCGGTAATGGGAGGAAGGAATTTGCAAATGCATCAGACTAGTTAGAAACCTGGGATGACTCGGATAGCATAACGGCTGTAAATGCTCAAAAATATTTGAGACATCCTGCAAAATAGTGGCATGACCGCTCAACATCACCATATCAAGGTTCTGAGATCAACTAAGAACACATGGAAGTAGTAGGAACTGAACAGAGGCTTGAATACATCAATCCTATAAGTCTCTAACATAGTAACTCGTCATCCTGATAGATAGATGAGAAGCCCTAGTTCTTAATCCCCGTAGAAGAGAAGAGGTTGACTCAGATCAGAAGGCCATGAGGTATAAGGAGTAAAAAGAGCCTTACGTTCCCTTCCACAATCAATTCCCTTATATAACTAAAGCATTTCTAGACTCAACTTCGACCAGTTTGGCATGGTAATCCTACAGGCAGTCAGGCTCTGATACCAAAGCTGTCAGGACCCCGATTCCAAGTCACATCGATCTAGCCGGTAACACCTCATATCACTTTGCGGCCTCACGCACGGTATTCCCACGGGTGTCGCCTTACCATGGCCCGGGACCGTTTGTGCCTTTTGGCTCACGTATATGATAGTGTCGCTAGCAACCATATGACAGAGAACCCAGGCCGACATGGCTAGTCGTGAACCCAAAGCGGCACTAACCTATGGGGACAGGCATACATGAATCACATCGAGCATGTCGGTCAGCAGCGTGTGATTCCGGGCTGTAGCATTGGGCTAATAGGACTCCGGGAACCCGGGCTGTAGCAGGATAGGCAGGACTCCGGATTTCATCGCATGACATTTCCCCGAAGGGACAGACACAAGAACAAAGTGAAACACATGCCGGCCAGTCAAGTGTCCTGAGCAGTAGTGCTGGGCTAGCAGGACTCTGGTGAACTGGGCTGTAGCGGACTACTATGGCTCATGGAAGCACTAGACTACATCTCCCCATAAGAGAGGCTGCCAAGGATAAACAACTAAATTGTCGGATACCACACATACCAAGCATTTCAATCATACACACAATATGCTCGATATGTGTAAATACAACATGGCATCACAACATAACTCTACGACTCAAGTATTATTCATTAGGATCCGAGGAGCGAGATATTACAAACATGGGTCTCATGACCCAACAATCATAGCATACAAATCATGGCACAAACAGAAGCTTAACATGTCTGAGTATAGACATCTACAAATGGAAAAGTCTAAGAAGCCTGACTATCTACCAGATCCTGCCGAGGGCACAAGATCATAGCTGAGGTATCAAGCTAAATGTCGAAGTTCACACGAAACTACTAGCGAGACTGACGTCTCTCTGCAAAACATAAAATATGCAAACGTGAGTACAAATGTACCCAGCAAGACTTACATCAGAACTATCTACATATGCATCGGTATCAATAAAGGGGATGGTGGAGTTTAACTGCAGCAAGCCAGCTTTGACTCAGTGGCTAACCTGAACTATGACTGCAAGCAACTCTTTTGAGGTGGCGCACACGAGTCCACATCTTCACCATATCAATACACCACTATGGATCCGCTCCCGTCTCCCTACGAGAACGCCATCCATAACACTCACGCTTATCTTGCGCATTTTAGAGTATCCACTTTCACTTGTCTATGAACTGTTATAGGCAACCCAGAAGTCCTTTACCGTGGACACATCTATTCGAATAGATCATTTATAACCCTGCAGGGGTGTACCTCTTCACACACGCTCTCACCACTTACCACCATGTACAGGTCATGTATCTCGGCAACCTTCAAGCGGAAGCCTGGCGGGGCAGTCGGCCACGACCTGACTAACCGCACAAGTCTCTAGTCCAGGTTTATCGCCTATTCGGGTTCCATCCGCGAGGAGATCCGGTCAGAGTTTCGCTCACAGCCCCAAACGATGTGTGCAGGGTTCCCGAGATACCAAACGGGCGCCCGATACACCGTGCCAGCTGTATCTACCGCATCATAGCCCACCACTAGGGTCAGCGCTACACACGGCCGCCAACACATATCCTACAAACACCAGAAACTAGTTGCAACTCCTAGACAGAGGGCAAGGCCAGTTAATAAGTCCAGAGGGTCCATTGGTTTCGGGCCCAATGCGTGGTAGTAGCTATTCATGGATCACAAACACAGAACTCAGTTCCTAAGGACAGTTTGAATGAGACAACCCACCATGTACTCCTACATGGCCTCTCACCGCTACCTTTACCAAATTGTGTTCACACACTTAGCTCACACAGTAGGACATGTTCATCACTATTCCAATTCATCCCCGATGAATTAGACCTGACTCAACTCTAAGCAGTAGCAGGCATGACAAACAAGAATGAATGAGTAGGCACATCAGGGCTCAAACAACTCCTACTCATGCTAGTGGTTTTCATCTATTTACTGTGGCAATGACAGGACATGCAGAGGATAAAGGGGTTCAACTACCGCAGCAAGTAACAGTTGAATCATTGTTGTCCTAATATAGTAAAAGAGAGTAGGAGCGAGAGAGTGGGATTGTATCGGAATGAACAAGGGAGTTTTGCTTGCATGGCACTTCTGAAGATAATATAGTTCTTCATTGGTGTCATCGATCACGTCGTCGGAAACATCGTCGTCTGAGAGCGGACGGTTACCGGTAAACAGGGAAGGACACAATCAATGCAATGCGACAATATGATGCATGAATGTGACATGCAATATGCTGTTGATCAGACTAATGCAACTAGCAACACAATTAAATGAAGTTGGTTTGAATACAAGATTCAAATTCAAACTCCATATATGATTAGTTAAATGCCATTTATTTGTTTTGTCCAAAACAGAGGACAAACATTGTTCAAACATGCATGAAAATGCCATAAACAGATTCCCTGAATTTTTTGATAATTTTTCATATATAAATTATTACATTCTGAGTTACGGTTGATTTTATATGATTTTTCAAAGTTTTGGATATTTTCTGAAAATAAATAAATCATTTATATTTATTTAATATCCAGAAAAGGTTTTACTGCATCAGCATGACGTAAGAGTGACGTCATCAGGTCAACTATGGCTGGCCAGGTCAAACCTGACCAGTGAGGCCTACTGGTCAGTGACACACCGCTGGCATGAGTCACTGACGTGTGGGGCCGGTCAAAGGCCACGTCAGCAAGGTCAAAGCTGACGCGTGGGTCCCGCGGGGTTATGACTAATCTAAGCAGAAATAAAGCTGGGGTTAATTAGGGCGTGGGGCCCATTTGTCAGTGAGCAAGGGGGGTTAATTAGGGCGTGATTAGCCCCTAATGACGGCGCCACATCAGCCTCGCCAGAGTTCAGATGGCGGCGACCAAAGCCGACGACGGAGACGACGTGGGAAGCGCTACAGGGGACGGTTTCGGCCGCGGTCGGTCCCGTTGGAAAGCTGGCGCTCGGCCACATCCAACGGTGCAAGCGGGGTTGTCAGGAACGGTGTGTCACGACGACGGCGGCGGGCAGAAGCGGCGGCCGGAGTTGGGCTCGAGCGGGTCTGGGGCTCTAGTGCTCGAGTGAGCAAATGTAGTGGCTAGGCAGCCTCCTGGAGGCGCCAGGAGCGTGTCGATGCCCCTGGAGCGAGGAGGAGAGGCTTGGGAGCGCGGGCTTGCCGGCCATGGCGGAGGGCGGCCTCGGGTGACCTCGGGGCTATGGCTAGAGGGTGGGAGCAAGCAAGGGGTCAGAGGGGAAATGGTCAGTAGCTCACCGTGGTTCGAAAGAGCCAGTCGTGGAGCTCGGGGAGGCAGGGACGACGGCGAATCGGATGGCAGCATCCGGCGGCCATGGACGGGGAAGAAAGGTCGCGGCGTCGTCCTCGGGTCATCCAACCTTGCGTTGGTCGGCGGAGAGGTGCGTGGGGTTGGGGGTGGAGCACGGGGGCACGGAAACGACTCCTGGGGAGCTCGGTGGCCATGCTAAATGGCGGTGGTGGTGATGGCTGCGCTCGGGTTGCCGCGAGAGAGAGAGTAGAGGAGGGGAAAGAGGTCCAGGGAGAGAGGGGAGAGGACGAGGGGGTCGGGGTGTGCATGGCGGCGACCAGGCAGTCGAGGGGGGCACGCAGGCAAGGAGGAGCCAGTGCGGCTCACCTGCGCATCGGGCACGCAGCTGCTTCTCCTCCTGGCGGGAGGAAGAAGACAGTGCTGCCCCTGGTGGGCCGGGCTGGCTTTGCCCAGTTGGGCTGCAACAGAGGTGGGCCAGTTGGAGCGCCAGGTAAGCCCAGGTAGCTCCTCTGTCTCTCTCTTTTATTTCTGTTACCTTTTCTAATTTCTGTTTTTCTGTTCTGGTTTAAAATTAAATAGTAAACCATTCATAAAATCCTGGAAATAATTATGGGCGCTTTCTGAGTTATTCCAGTGACCCTTAACAATTTCCAACATTTTTGGAGAAACTAAAATATATATAGCATTTAAATAGCTCCAATTCAAATATGGTTGAATTAATTCAAAGTCCAAATATGCCCTGCAAAAATGTCAACCATTTTCGGTAGATGCTTCCACCTTGATCCAGAAATGATGAACATTTTTAAAGGGCATTTTGAAATCATTGAAAAAGATTTTAGTAAACCCTAGTTGGTTTAAGGGGGGTGCTGGGGGTTCTGTCATCCCCATTTCAGTTTCATAAAAAAACATGATGCCATGATGATCATGCAAGAGTAAGCAAAACTAAGCTAGGGTTGTGACAAGTTATGTTCGGCTCCCCCGATAACTTCCGTCATGAACAGCTAACTTTCCACATCGCCCCATTCTCAAGTAGATATCAAGCACTGCTGGGACGCGAAGCTTTCGCCCGCTTTAACGCAATACCGCATTATGCATCTCTTATGCTTAAGATACCCGGTCCACGAGGCATCATCTCATTAAAGGGAAAACATTGAGTGTTCCTCCCACGCGGAAGACAGTGCGGCTGCCTTGACAGCCCCACAATAAAGCGGCTTCACTAGCCAAAGCACCTAAACAGGTCGTCAAGACCACGGGCATGGCTAGACGAGTCCGGCATAAACATACAATTGATAAAGGCTTAATAGCCGTATACCCCTGTAATAGGGGCTCCGTGCATATATAACAGGAGACAATAAAGCTCAATTTTACCCATTTCGATTTCTACTTTGTTCATTTAGCATAAATTATGTTTGGCACGATCTTTCTTCAACTAAGTTCCTATCTTTTACAGATGAACACCGTGCTACACCCATCCAGGATACGGCACAACGGAGACACAGGCGCAGACGTGCAGCAGGGACCCGTTCCAAGGATTCTTTTTAGATTAAGACCCTGCGTAAACCTTTTTTAGTGTCTCTTGTTGATACACATCCCCTAGTTTCTTGGTATAACCAAGGAGGAGGCTGGCGTTTTGGCATGTGGCCACGTCAGAGTTTTGCGCGTACCTGGACACTAGGGGCTTATTACTAAGGGTGTTATCCCGCCCGCCCTCATAAAGACCGAATACCTTAGGGAGTGTTCGGCGTCGCGAGTTTGGCATTATATGCATCAGCTCCGAATCATGTCTTTGGTCAAATGTTTGGTTTGCCCAGCTCCTGTGTTCGGCTGCCTTATGTTCCACTCTATCGGGTAAGGCGGCACCAGGAGAACTACTGCGATTGTGCCCCGGTTTGGCCAGGCGAGCACCTCAGTAGAGAAAGCCGAAAACTGGCTGTCATGATATAGCGTGAGACTGGTCAACCACTCGATGACTTACCAGAATCTTTAGGATTCCTCCGCATTAATGAAGGGTCGTTTCCCAGCCAGGCACATATGCGCCCCGAGTTCGGGCGAGCGCAGGCGCCACCAGGGGCTATATAAGTAGCCTCACTGTCAAACTCCTATGGCTAAGTGAAAGTGATAAAGCATCATAGTCTGATTGCCTAGTTCGCTGCGCTATCACCTCCTTTGTAGGACCAAGACGTTGGATCAAGTGTGAAAATGCACCTTCTGCGAGCACCCCCGCATTATGTGCGTGGGGGCTGAAGCCGACGACTGCCATCTTTCAGATTATATATACATATATGTTAAACGACCGAACAGGAGGTATTATAATACTTGCAGGCACACGTATAAAAAGCTTCTACAATTTATCAAAATATTGTTTTACAATAATATATGCTATTCAAATATAGTATCCTTCAAGCACTGCGTCTCTATTAAACGAGCGCCTTGCAGAACTTCCTGAAAATAGTGCTCAGCAGGTACTCGGCTTCCATCCGAGTCTGGGGATGCAACAGCGGTGGCCTCCATTTCCGCCCAGTATGTCTTGACACGGGCAAGAGCCATCCGCGCACCCTCTATGCACGCTGACCACTTCATCGCATTGATATGCGGCGCTGCACCAAGGAACTGCTGCACCAAGTTGAAATAAATTTTTGGCTCTGGCCTCTCTGGCCACCGATGACTCATGACATACTTCATGGCGAGTCTGGACAACCTATTTAGCTCGGCCCATTTGGCCAAATGATCGGCCAATGACAGTGGATGCTCTGGATTGTGGAACTGCGACCAGAAGAGCTTTTCCACTTCGCGATCTTCTTGATCTCGGAAGTGTTCGGCCGCATCTGCGGCACTCGCTGCCAAATCCAGATAGGTGTCCGCTGTACTCCACATCCGGTTTAACAGAGAATGTTTAGGATCACAGAACTTCCTCCGTAGCAAAAAGGGCTTTCAGCCGCGATCTCTCCGGCCTGACGCAGCTCCTCCTTCATAGCTCTCATCGCAGAGCGAGCATCCTTGGCATCGGCAACGGCCTTCTCTAGGTCCGTCTGTTCCGCCTGATATTCTTTTTCAAGAAGCTTGCAATGGTCAGCAGTGCTCTTCAGCTTCACAGCCATCTTGGCCATTTCCTTCTTGCTTCAGCAGTCAGCAGCCTGTTCAGCTTTCAGCTCTTCAATTGCCTTTCTAGCAGCAGCATCACTTTTTCTAGCTTGCTCCTTGGCTCGGGCAAGTTCCGCTCGAAGATTCTCCATGGTAACAGCACCATCTGCATCAAGCGCACACATTGTAAGATACTGGCATAAAGCTCCTCTTACGAGGTGCCGCCGGAGTAATTACATACCTTCTGCCTTGTCAAGCCGCTTGTTGACAAGCGCGATGTCGGCATCTGCCACGTCAAGTTGCCGCTTTAGCTTGGCAAATTCATCAGTCCGGCTGGCCACCCGACACTTTGCCACCTACGTATGAAGGCGGCATATTAGACCTGGGATTATGATCCTCTGCACGCCATCACTTTGGACAACACACAGAGTCTCAAGGGCTACTATCTACACAGGGCGCATCTTATTTATGCGCAACTGTCCAAAAAGGGTACATTATTTCACGTACCTCAAAACCTGTCAGTAAACTCCTGACGGCCTCGTGCGATCCGCTCTCCGCGGATGAAATCCTCCCAATCACCGTACCCATCAATGCACGGTGCTCCTCTGAGATAGATGCTCGCCCTAGCAGATCCTTCAGCTCTTCCGACCGTGCACCAGAGGGTGCCGGACTCGTCTGATGGCCCCTTTCGGAGGCCGGACACAAAGGGCTTTGGGGGGCCATATGGCTACCTTCCAGCCCTGCCTGATTCGAAGAAGCCCTCCGCGACAATACCTCAGGGCCGCCCGCCTCGCAAGGCGGTACGGCAGGGGGAGGCGTTCCACTCTCCATCATCTCCGGAAGAATATCCCCCGAAGACGAGCTTTGCTGAAAAGGGCAAAGGTCCGAGCTACAAGGTAAATTTTCGATTACTTTTCTCAGATATAAAGCAAGGATTTCTCTCATTTCTTAAAAATAAAAACTCCTCTCTACTTACGGCTCGGTGGAGGGCTGATCCCCTTGAGGACATAATTCGGCCGAAGTATCCCCCGGCGCAGGATCCTCTGACGAAGATTTCTTCCCCCGCTTTGAGGCCATGGTCTCCGGGTCGTCAGAGGCGGTCCTCTTCTTCCCCTAAGGAGAGGAATTTTCGATTCCTCCCTTCCAAACAGCCTCGTTCGAGGAGGCCGTAGCTTCCTTGTCCCCTCCCTCGCTTTCCTCCGAAGGCACAACCTCCAACATCCTGACTAGCACGGGACCCGGCGTGGTCTCGGGGAGGGGGGCCGGACACCTGATTAGCTTTGCGTTTGCTATCCACTCCTGTTTAGAGGACAACTCTTTTAAGGGCAATTTTATGATAAATATGCGGATTGCGAGTCCGGGCACAGGGCTACTTACTTGAGTATCCGGGCGTTTGCAGCTCAGACCTGCGTCCTCGGTCAAGTCCGGACACATTGCTTGTGATCCGAAGAACAATTTGTACATCTCCACGGGCGTCGCGCCCATAAAATGTTGGAGAGCTCATGGTCCCTCCGGATTGAACTCCCACAGGCGGAGGGGGCGACGTTTGCAGGGCAGAGCTCGGCGAATCAGCATAACCTGTGTCACCGCGACTAGACTGATATCTCTTTCTAGGAGATTTCGAATGCGGCCCTGCAACAAGGGCTCGTCCTTGGACGGCCCCCAATCCAGTCCTTTATTGACCCATGACACTAGCTGTGGTGGGGGTCCCGAGCGAAATGCAGGTGGCGCCACCAACTTGGTGCTCCTCGGAGCAGTGATGTAAAACCACTCTCGTTGCCATAAGCTGGACTCTTCTTGAAAAGAGCCCTCGGGCCATGGAGCCCTAGCATTCTTGCTTATAAAAGCACCTCCGCACTCCGCGTGCCGTCCCTCGATCATCTTCGTCTCTACTTTGAAGGTCTTGAGCCATAGTCCGAAGTGAGGAGTAATACGGAGGAAGGCTTCACACACGACGATGAATGAGGAAATATGGAGGATGGACTCCGAAGCTAAGTCGTGAAATTCCAACCCATAATAAAACATGAGCCCCCTCACGAAGGGATCCATCGAGAAGCCTAGCCCCCGAAGGAAGTGAGACATGAACACCATGCTCTCACTAGTCTAGGGAGGGGGAATGACCTGCCCTTGAGCAGGCAGCTTATGCCAGATTTTGCGGGTCAAGAACCTGGCCTCTCTCAACTTCAGCACGTCCTCGGCCTCTAAGGTCGGAACCGGACATTGTCGAAGGTCCGAAGCACCTGAAATCTGGAGCCTTGGGTGTTGGAACTCGAGGCGAAGGGCGAACTCGTTTGAGATAGAAAGAAAGGAGTAAGGCCTTGGTCTCTTTATAAGAGGATGAATACCAAGGGCCCTTCCCGTGACCGTTTGGGACTCGCCTTTGATCGAGAAAACATACCAACAGGTACGGTTGGGTTACCCACGCCCGTATTGATGAGAATCCTGGAATAAGGGGACACGATCTCTGCTTTGACAAGACGTGCCAAGGAAACCGCCTCGCTAAACGCGCTGAGGTGGGACAGTAAAACGATTCGAATAAAGACTTGGCTGTGGTGTGATGTCACGCTACGGAATACGTCAGCAGATTAGATTTGTGTAAATATTATTCTCTCTATGGCAATATGTGGAAACTTATTTTGCAGAGCCGGACACTACCTTTGTGTTCAAAATCTTCTATGAAGTACTTGGAGGAGGAACCCGCCTTGCAATGCTGAAGACAATCTGCATGCCGGACTCGTTGTCATTGAAGCCTGGTTCAGGGGCTACTGAGGGAGTCCTGGATTAGGGGGTGTCCGGATAGCCGGACTATACCTTCGGCTGGACTCCTGGACTTGAAGATACAAGACTGAAGACTTCGTCCCGTGTCCGGAAGGGACTTTCCTTGGCGTGGATGGCAAGCTTGGCAATACGGATATGTAGATCTCCTACCATTGTAACCGACTCTGTGTAACCCTAGCCCTCTCCGGTGTCTATATAAACCGGAGGGTTTTAGTACGTAGGACGAACAACAATCATACCATAGGCTAGCTTCTAGGGTTTAGCCTCCTTGATCTCGTGGTAGATATACTCTTGTACTACCCATATCATCAATATCAATCAAGCAGGACTTAGGGTTTTACCTCCATCAAGAGGGCCCAAACCTAGGTAAAACATTGTGTCCCCTGCCTCCTGTTACCATCCGGCCTAGAC
Organism: Triticum dicoccoides; assembly: GCF_002162155.2. Taxonomy (NCBI): domain Eukaryota; kingdom Viridiplantae; phylum Streptophyta; class Magnoliopsida; order Poales; family Poaceae; genus Triticum; species Triticum dicoccoides. The sequence goes on along the minus strand of NC_041392.1, from coordinate 695,168,788 downwards.
GCACAGTTCGGGACCCCCTACCCGAGATCCGCCGGTTTTGACACCGACACTTGGTATGTGTGGGGTCCGACAACCTAGTTGTTTATCCTTGGTAGCCTCTCTTATGGGGAAATGTAGTCTTTTCCTTCCATGAGCCATAGTAGTCTGCTACAGCCCCATTCACCGGAGTCCTGCTAGCCCAGCACTACTGCTCCGGAACAATTGACTGGCCCGCATGTGATACTCTTTGTTACTGTGTCTGTCCCTTCGGGGAAATGTCACGCGGTGAGATCCGGAGTCCTGCCTAGGCTGCTACAGCTCGGGTTCCCGGAGTCCTGTTAGCCTAGTGCTACAGCCCGGATTCGCACACTGCTGACCGAAATGCTTGATGTTGATTCATGTATGCATGTCCCCATAAGTTAGTGCCACTTTGGGTTCACGACTAGTCATGTTGGCCCGGGTTCTCTGTCATATGGATGCTAGCGACACTATCATATACGTGAGCCAAAAGGCGCAAACGGTCCCGGGCCATGGTAAGGCGACACCCGTGGGAATACCGTGTGTGAGGCCGCAAAGTGATATGAGGTGTTAAAGGCTAGATCGGTGTGACTTAGAATCGGGGTCCTGACAGCCAACTGCATCCTCTGGACCTGAGATCATGCCGGGTTATCTTGCTTTTTCAATGACATGCGGGGATCGCATGTGAGCAAAGGGCATCTCCAACGTTGCCACGACCGTAGCTGACTACCCTGGCACACCAAAACCCTCGTCCCTCGCGCCGTCACGCGGTGCGTTCCCAGCCGGCGCCAGTTGCCCGCATTCATGCCGTCCGTTCGTATGTTGTCATTAAGAGGCTCGGTGCCCGAGGAACAACTCTGGCGACTTAATGATGCACCCGGACGCTTGGCCTCACCGGAATGCGCTACTTAAAGCGGCAACGCCCAGCTAACCTCCACACCATAGCGCATCATCCTCCTACCTGGAACCACATCCGCCATGACCACAAGCGCGAACGCTCTGCGGGAGAGCTTGTCTTCAGGGATGGAGCTCGAGGTCGCCGCCCTCGCTGAAGTCGCCGCACAGGCGGTGGCCACGCTGGCGGCCGACGACGGGAGCACCGTCAGCCACGCGTCCTACTTGCCACCGTCCAACGTCCGGCACCGCCGAGGTCGGGGACTCCTCCGAGGATGAGTAGGGCATGGGAGGCGGTAGCGCATGGTGTGCCAACTGGCCGGTCCATCTCCCTTGTTCTACTTTTCCTCGTCGGAGACCGCACCTTCACTTCACGGGTCTTGAACCCCTCCCCCGTACATGGAGATCACAGATGGAGGATGTCGGTCGCCGCCGTAGAATAGGTTTAGGGTCGGGTTTCTTTTATGTTTTTTGTCCTATAAAAGTTCGAAATGTAATGAAAATATGCCGTGTTTGCATTAATCTCGGCCGGTGTATATGAACTTTCACAATAATATACATATTGTAGGAGTACTAGCAAGATGCACGTGCGTTGCACGGAAGATCAAGATCTTGTGGGAGAAAAGGATGAACGAGGGAAAGCCTTATCTGCAAATGTGGAGAGGAGTGCGAGTAAATTGTCATAGTTTCCTTCCTATCCATTAGATATAGATCGGACGGCCTATATTGCAGGATCAGACACATCTTTCTACATCTACGAGAACCTACAAAAGGGTTAACATAAATTGCATCTCTCTCTCCTCCCCTGATTTTCATGGTGGTGGGCCCCTCCCTCCCCCCAATCTACAATCAACAGCTCACACGTTTCACATTATGTTAATTACGTAACTGGGATTACGTAGGTGTAGCATTACTCGTCCTAAAAAACCCAACTAAGCCAACCTCTCAGCATATCGCGTGGGAAAAGACCCGGTCACGCCGTTTTAGTCGGGATTACCGGATTACTAGTAGTAGTATCGATGGATCACACGAAGAAACATATTTTTTTGTGGGGGCGAAGCACCTAGTTTAAAAGGAAAATATGCGGTACACACACAGCACTCCTGTCGCGGTCGCATTGCACCCCGCACATGTTCGGTCCTGCACACGGCTCACGCAAACAGAACGCGCTTCGGCTTGCCTCTTCAATGACATGTGGGACTGCACTTGGAGAAACCGACCATGCGCCAAACTCCCCCCGCCAACCGCGCGAAAATCCTCCCCCCCCCCACACCCAAAATTTCCCCCCAAAT
>NC_041392.1:695156202-695165997 GCF_002162155.2 Triticum dicoccoides | reverse complement strand
CTCCACTCCATTCACTCCACCAAGGCCGCCCTCCCCGCCGCGCCGATACGTCGGCGCCGCGGTTCGGCTATCCTCTCGCTCCCACAGTACGCTCTCGTAGACTGTCGTCCTCTAGCCGCGCCGCCACCTCTGGCTACGTTCTTGTGGAGGCGCACGGCAGTCAGCGCCGCCACCGCTCGCGACGTTCGTGTGGAGACGCACGGCGGTCAGCTTCTCCCACGGTACGCGCATTCTAGACTGAGGCCCCGTTCATGTCAGTGTAGCGCCGAATGTTAGCTGATAGACGCTGTTAATCTCACTGTTTGCGGAAGTAGTTTACTGTCAATATGCTCTGCTTAAGAAGCTTCATTGCCCTGTTCTGCACTCAATCTGCTTAGCTGAGATGGCATGCCAAGGCCGATTAGTTGCTAAAATATCCTGCCCTATATTTATTGTGACGTAGATTGCCATGGTCTAGTAGCCAATCTGTTAGGTGAAATAGCTCTACACCGTTTTATACTCGATCTTTGTTGCTGTTATGGCCTTCGATAGTTCGATGGTTGTGTGCTCGGTCTCATTGACTGCTGAAACATCCTGCCATAATTTGGCACTCAAATATGTTTGCTGAATTAGCTTTACATATATTTCGTTACTTAGATCTGCTCGTCCAAATATCTTGCCATAGCTTTAGACATCGACCTAGGTATTTTTTTCTGGACTTCAAAAAAAAGCATATATGTTTTTCCTGTAATATCTAGCAGAAGAACTAATTTGTATGTCTAACAGATGGACAGGACTTGGATAACTTCTGCTTGAAGATTCTCTGCTGCATATGTCGAGGGTGTTGAAAACTTCATGAACTTTATCAGGGCTGAGTACGGTGGTCCGAAATCAGATGTGCTCTGCCCATGTAGCAGTTGTATGAATTCAGTTACAAGACCCCAGTCAACTGTGCAAAATCATGTACACTTGTATGGGATGTCGGTCACATATACTAGGTGGGTTCAGCATGGTGAAGCTGTGAACGTCAATGTTATTGACTACATGGAAGCAGCAGATCACCATCTTGATTTGCCTAATGCTCAGGTGGAAGAGGAGGAGGAGGTGGTGGTGGCGGAGCCAGTGAGTTTGACCAACATTGAAACAATGCTACGAAATTCTCATGCATTCTGTGAACTTTCACCTGCAGAAGAAAAATGGTGGGCCCGCATGTTGGAACAATGCAACATTGCTGTCACCTCAGGAAATAAGCTGTCAGTATTCTCAGCTATGGTCACCTTTCTTCAGGTGAAGACATCTGAGCGGATGACCAACAAATCATTCGATGCGATGTTGGCTGCTTTCCGCGAATCTTTACCAGATGCATCTGAGCTGCCACACACCTACAGTAAAATGAAGAATTTCCTTCGTGCAGTTGGAATTGGATATGATATGATCCATGTTTGTAAGAATAATTGTGTTCTGTTCCGAAAGGATTATGCCAACTTAAGTGAATGCCCGAAATGCAAATCATCAGGATGGAAAGATGGTGATGCTGTGAAGAGGATTCCTCATAATGTTCTGAGACATTTTCCAATTACACCAAGATTGCAGAGGTTGTTTCATGATGCTGAAACAAGAGAGGATGTACTGTGGCATTCTAGGAACCAGGAGTACAGAGATCAGAATGTAATGAGCCATCCATCTCATGGTAGTGAGTGGAAAAGCTTCAATGATAAACACAAAGAGTTTGCTGCTGACCCGAGAAACATTAGACTTGGCTTAGCTTCAGATGGATTTAACCCATTTGGCCACCAGAGCACCACATATAGCATGTGGCCAGTGCTTGTTATCCCTTACAACATGCCTCCAAATGTCTGCACCAAAGAATCAAACTACATGATGGCCTTTCTCATCCCAGGTCCAAAAAGTCCTAGAAAGGATTTTGATTTGTTGATGGAGCCTCTTGTGGAGGAACTTCAACAACTATGGAAGGGTGTTCTCACTCGAGACCTATATAGCAGCCCACCAGCTGATTTATTTCTGTGTGCTGTTATAATTTGGTGCATCCATGATTATCCGGCTTTGGGCACTATGTCAGGGCGAACGACACATGGTTACAATGCATGTGTTCACTGTGACAGGAATCCGCTGTCATACGCAATACTTAGCAAGAACTGTTACATTGCACACCGCCGTTTCCTTGACAAGGACAAGCCGCTTCCTAGAAAATACCGAAGACATGTGTTCAATGCAAAGCATGAAAACCGTGATGCGCCAAAGAGGCTCACCGCCGATGAGTTGCAAGTGGAATTATATTAGGTCAGGCATATTACACCAGGAAACCATCCTGATAATGGTAGCGGGAAAAGGAAGCATGGCAGGGCAGAAGAGAGATTATTGTTTACCCACAGGTCCACTTTGTGGGACTTGGAGTATTGGAAAGATTTGGATCTGCGGCATAATCTTGATGTGATGCACATCGAGAAAAATATATGTGACAGCATTATCGGAACACTTCTTAATATTGAAGGCAAGACGAAAGATACCTTAAAATCTAGGATTGATTTGACACACCTAGGTATCAGACAGGATTTGTAGGTGCAAGATGAAGGTAAACCACGGGATATGGCACCAGCTGTGTACGTCTTGGACAAGGTAAAAAGAAAAGAATTCTGCGAGGTCCTGTCACGTGTGAGATTCCCACATGGATTTCTTCCAACCCTAAAAGGAGATTCAGTGCGGATGGAAACAAGGTACAAGGGTTGAAAACTCATGACTGTCGCGTCCTACTTCAAAGGGTTTTACCTGTTATCCTTAGAGGATTGGGCCGCCCTGACTTATACAGAGCAGTTGCAGAGTTGGGACAATTCTTCAGGGAACTCTGCAGTAGGAATATCAGGATAGATGCTTTGGAGCGTCTTAGAGACAAGATACCAACTATCCTATGCGACCTTGAGAAGATATATCCTCCAGCCTTCTTTGATGTGATGGTGCATTTGGTTGTTCATCTACCTGATGAGGCACTACTTAGAGGTCCAATACAGTATGGCTGGATGTACCCTATTGAAAGGCAGCTAGGCACTTTCAAGGTCTATGTTAGGAACAGAGCTAGACCCGAGGGTTCCATTGCGGAGGCCTACATTGCTACAGAAGCGTTTACATTCTGCTCAAAATACATTGAAACAGCTGATCAGCTTAGCAAAGAGGTGGGTGAAGACAATCCCGGGCTCAATGTCTTCGATTATTCTGTTCGAGTTACAGGGAAGAGTCGGCAAGAGGACAAACCTAAAGATTTGGACAAATTGGTTTGGTATGTGTTGAATAACTGTCCTGAGATACTACCTTATATCAAGTAAGTGCATTATTGCAGCTTATACATCGTAATCTACCAAACTTGCAGCACATTCTTATATATTTAGATGCTTGACACGATCACTATGTTGTGTAGCATCTACAAAGAGGAGTTACAGCCGCAAAATCCAAGAAACATTGACAAACTGGTTATGGCAGGATTTGCGAAATGGTTCAAGAACCATGTAAGCTTTTGAAGTGCACTGTCAGTTTTTTTAATATATTGAGTACATAAGATGATCAGCTTGTCTATTTTCTAACCATAGGTTAAGAAGATGCGGGAGGATGGGGAGGCAGTTGATGATGCCCTTTACTCACTAGCAATGGGTCCTGATACTAAGGTAAGACATTATGAATCTTGCGTCGTTGGAGATGTGCGCTACAACACCCTTGCACAAGACGTATGACAAAGAGACAACTGAAATGTATGCTAACATAACAGACATTGTCCAGTTGCAGTATATCTCCAGTTTCGAGGATCATCGGTGTGTGGTTCTGTTGTGCTATCGTTGGTATAACCTATTTTCCAGGATCGCAAAACCCAGAGCTGATGATTATTTCAAATCCATCAATGTCAAGGAGGCATACCAGACCAACGAGCCTTTTATTTTGGCAAATCAAGCAACACAGATATTTTTCTTGGAAGACACATTTGCACTTAGCGATGACTGGAGAGTATTGCAAAGGTTTGAACAGAGGAATTCGTTTAATGAAGTTGCACAACGAGACGATGCTTACACTGCTCCTGATGTACAAGATAACACAGATGTTCCTAATATCTTTGAGAACCATCACGTCAATGACGTCGGCGAAAAGATCGCCTGTCGTGCTGTGGACATACAAGAGTTGATCAAGAAGAAGCCAACGTTCGAGGACGTTGAGGACGAAGAAGAAGATGACACCATGGGGAATTATGATTCAGACTGATACACATGGCGAAGATGTTCACGCTGCTGCTGCGGATGATGATTACATTGCTTTTGTCATATTTTCCTGTCAGAAGACGTTTTTTATCTACTATGTGAAATTGTGTTTGCTATGACAACTGAAACCTGATGAACATGTTGTTTAGTATTTTGCGGTGAGAACATCACTTGTTATGTATGCTGATTTGTGTTTTGGTGATTGTATGACAACTAAAACATGATGACATTGTTGTGTAGTTGTACTAATATTTGGCTGTGAAACTTGAATTTGATGACATAGTTTGTTGTTGGACTGCAATTTGCTCAACGTCTTCGAATGAGAACAAAGCTGACCCGACAGGGCCTCTGCTATTTATTTATTTATATGAGCAAAAGGGGATACCCCCTGATTTCCGTTAATAGAAATCATTAGATGTTCAAAACACTACGCCCAGCCTTCTACATAGGTTTCATTCATTACTAGTTTCAACGAAGTGCTCATGTCGTAGCCACTGAATACATCACGAGTGCTACATACACTGCAAATAAAGAGACAATCATCCTACAGAGCACATCGATTTTGCCCATTATCTTCACAAGCTCTTTCATCTCCTCATTGCTGTCAAAGCCGTTCAACAGCTGTTGCTTGGCCATGATCAGAGGAACTTCATCTTTAACCTTCTGCTCTGCATCTTCCTCTTCTACCGTTCCTTCAGTTACTTGTCCAACACCCCAACCTGCTGGTATTGGGATTCCTCGGCTAACCAAATAATCAGCGTAGTTGCATTCCCCCACATCAGCAACTTCCCAGAAATACAAATCACACAAATCTTCCTGTTTCTGCATGAATCAAATTGGTAGATCATCAACCAAACTATTAAAAAAATCAGCAACTGAAAGCAGCAGAACAACACTTAAACATATTATTACCCCATGATTCGGGCATTTATAGAAGACTCGGCCAGGGTTGCGGATTGTGGTTGAGACGCGACGGATGACTCTGCGTGATTTGCAGAAGTGGCACCACACCAATGGCAGCAGGTTGCGATGAGCAATCGGCTACGGTGCGCGTGCTGGCGAGGGTGTGATGAGACCCATAGGCGATGGTACGGGTCGCGACTTGGCGCATATCTGGTTGTTGCCTGCTGAAGAGCAGGTGGACGAGAAGCCAGCGGACATGGTTGCTGCGGCCAGAGCTTCTGATGCTAGGCAGAGTAAGTAGAGAAGAGGAGAAGCGAACGTTGGATATGTCAGTTTCATTACTTGCAGAGTAGCATAGCACCATATATAGTCATAGTCTAGGTTTGGATTCGAACCAGCTACAGGAGCACGTCTTTCTTTTTTCTAAAACTCGGCAATGTCTCTTTACTGGTACACTAGCTTGTTCTATACGCCTTCCCAAGTCTTTGATTTTCTTTCCTTTTTTTGCGAGGACCTGAGAGCTGGGACCCACCGGAAGGGCCTCTGTATTTCGCAAAAAAAACGTTCCCCCCGCTGACATGTCGGACCCACCAGCTATATCTTCGCACGCAAGGAAGTGCCTCCTTATTACGCACAAAAAAATGAATACCCCCTGCTAGCTGGGACCCACCATAGTGGGAGGATGACTTGTGGGCTAACAAAGTTGACGGGGAGGGAGGGCTTTGTCAACTTAGTCAATATGAACGATTCTAGCTCCAGTGACCGTACGATGTCCATCCAACGGGCGTAGTGCTTCTTCAACCTCTGGTCTTCTTGCTCCAGCCGCCCAAAGCAGCGTCGGTAGTGTTGCATGCTCTTGCCACCCGTGGCCGGCTGTGCTGCCGCGGAGGCCTCACCACCCCCTACTATTCCCACCGCTGGCCAGGCCCTACGGCGACGGCAGCCTCACACCACAGCCGAACCAGTGAACCCTCGTACTCCTCTCCGCGCGGGCTTCCACTGTCGCGTCTTCCCCGGCTCCGTGTCGTCCCCTTCCTAGGCCTCGTCGTCGTCCACCGCCGTGGTGCTCTCCGCGCGGCGTGGTCAACATGGTCAAGGAATGACTTCCATCGGAAGAGTACTGTACGTGGAGAGGCTGATAGCTGGGTCCATGGCCACAGCCCAGTTTTTTTGTGATTTGCCAAGTAAGTCGCTTTGTCAGGCCTGTTGGGCTGCAAATCTTTCAAGACGAGGAGAGCTTTCATTCGGCTGGCCAACAAAATGGCCCATCAGTAATGAGAAATGGGTTGTACATTTTTAAAACACATCAAACCGGCAATTAGTTTCAAATATCTTTTTTTCATTTCAAGATTTTAAATTACATTAATTTTTATGCGTGGAGAATTTGTTGGATTTTATATTGATATACATTTATTTTTTAAATCAATTTGATTGTGAGTCAAAATTTCGGGATTAAAAACAGTTCGGACCGCACCGAAATATGCAAAATTTCATATAATTTTTTAACCGTGGCCACGATTTGGGCTGTAATGCTAACAAAAAGAATATCAGCTCCAAAAAAACCTTAAGAATTAGCAAATGGGCTGAAAATTATTAGAAATAATGGCAGATGGGTTGTATGCTGTTTTCCACAGATTTGAGGCTTTCCTAAAAAAAGGTTGACGCACAACCAGTGACTGTTGGATGTCCATCCAATGGCCGTCGTGCTTCTTCAATCTCTGCTCTTCCTGCTCCAGCCGCTCAAATAGTCGCCGGCGAGACTGTCTGCTCCCTCCTTCCCGCGGCCGGCACTGCTGCCGCGCAGGCCTCACCGCCCCATCGTACTCCCATCGCTGGCCTAGCCATCCCTCTACTCACCCATACCTGCTGTTATTCTCCGACAACGGTAGACGAACCAGTAAACCCTCGTACAGTCGTACTCCCCTCCACGTGGGAAACAACTACCGAGTCTTCCCTGCCTCCGTGTCGTTCCCTTCCAAGGCCTCACCGTCGTCCACCGCCCTGGTGCTCTCGGCGCGGCCTGATCAATGTGGTCAACGACCGACATGCATCTGAAGTGGACTGTACATGGAGAGGCCGACAGCTGGGTCCACGGCCGCATGCAAGGAAATGCATCCTTATTACGCGCAAAATAATGATTCCTCCACCTAACATCAGGGACCCACCGAAAGGGCCTCTGTATTTCGTGAAAAAAACGTTACCGCCATTGACAGCTCGGACCCACCAGCTATATCTTCGCATGCAAGGAAGTGCCTCCTTATTATGCACAAAAAAAAGAATACTCCCCCTATTAGCTGGGACCCAGTATAGTGGCAGGCTGACTTGTGGGCCTACTAAGTTGACGGGGACGTAGGGCTTTGTCAACTTAGTCAATAATGCACGATTCTAGCTCCAATGACCATACGAGGTCCATCCAACGGCCGTAGTGCTTCTTCAACCTCTGGTCTTCTTGCTCCAACCGCCCAAACCAGCATCGGTCGTGCCTCGTGCTCCTGCCTCCTGTGGTCGGCTGCGATGCGGCAGAGGCCTCACCGCCCCCTACTACTCCCACCGCTGGCCAGGCCATCCCTCTACTCACCCACACCCCCTGTTACTCTGCGACGACGGCAACCTCACACTGCAGTGAACTAGTGCCCTCGTACTCCTCTACGCGTGGGCATCCACTGCCGCATCTTCCCGGGCTACGCTTCGTCCCCTTCCTAGGCCTCGCTGTCGTCCACCGCCCTGGTGCGCTCAGCGCGGCGTGGTCAATGTGGTTAAGGAACGGCTTCCATCGGACGTGGACTGTACGTGGAGAGGCTGACAGCTGGGTCCACGGTCGCAGCAAGGAAGTGCCTCCTTATTACGTGCAAAATAATTATTCCTCCACCTAACAGCAGGGACCCACCGGACGGGCCACTAGTATTTTGCGAAAAATATCGTTTCCCCCAAACTGCTGGGACCCACCGGACGGGCCACCATATTTCACGAAAAAAACGTTCCCCCCGCTGTCAGCTCGTACCCACCGGAAGTGCCTCCTTATTACACACAAAAAAATGAATACTCCCCCGTCTAGCTAGGACCCACCTTGGTGGGAGGCTGACTTGTGGGCCTACGAAGTTGACGGGGACGAAGAGCTTTGTCAACTTAGTCAATATGAACGATTCTAGCTCCATTGACCGTACGATGTCCATCCAACGGCCGTAGAGCTTCTTCAACCTCTGGTCTTCTTGCTCCAGCCGCCCAAAGCAGCGCCGGTCGTGCCGCATGCTCCTGCCTCCCGTGGCCGGCTGTGCTACCGTGGAGGCCTCACCGCCCCCTACTATTCCCACCGCTGGCCAGGCCCTGCGGCGACGGCAACCTCACACCGCAGCCGAACCAGTGAACCCTCGTACTCCTCTCCGCGCGCGCGTGGGCTTCCACTGTCGCGTCTTCCTCGGCTCCTCGTCGTCCCCTTCCTAGGCCTCGCCATCGTCCACCGCCCTGGTGCTCTCGGCGCGGCGTGGTCAATGTGGTCAAGGAACGACTTCCATCGGACGTGGACTGTATGTGGAGAGGCTGACAGCTGGGTCCATGGCGGCAGCAAGGAAGTGCCTCCTTATTACGTGGAAAATAATGATTGCTCCACCTGACAGCAGGGACCCACCGGACAGGCCACCGTATTTTTTGGAAAAAACGTTTCCCCCTGACTGCTGGGACCCACCAGCTACACCTTCGCACGCAAGGAAGTGCCTGACAGTTGGGACCGACCTGGTCGAAGCGTACGCAGCGTTGGCATTCTGGTCGCGAACGTGTACGTACATATATACTGGTGGATGTAGAGGCGCGCACATGTCGTAGTAGAGGCGGCCAGGGTGCAAGAAAGAAAATACGACCACATATATGTACATACGGGCGGGATTTCGAACGCCTACTCACGCATACGTACGGCGAGGGCTCGTGTACATGGCTGGGACGGAACGGAGAAACAGCGTCGTCGTCGTGTTCATGGGTCAGAACGGAATGCGTGGTTGTATTCATCGGGAGGGCTTGGACGGAAGAGGCAATGCAAACGAAGCCTGGCGTACCGCACAACGGAGGAAACGGGCCTCCTACGGTCGAAACGGGGGTCCTGTTGATCGGGAGGGGTGTGGCGTACCGCAAAACGGAGGAAACGGACCTCCTACGGTCGAAATGGGGGTCATGTTTATCAGGAGGGGTGTGGCGTACCGCAAAACGGAGGAAACAGACCTCCTACAGTCGAAACGGGGGTCCTGTTGATCGGGAGGGGTGTGGCGTACCGCAAAACGGAGGAAACAGACTTGTGTTGGAGCGCTAAGGTCAAAACGGGGGTCCTGTTCATCGGGAGGGGTGTGGCGTACCGCAAAATGGGACTCCATGGGATACTGTTCATCTCCACCCTCGACCCCCTCCAGCCTCCACGGGCTATTGTTCATCCACCGTCGACCTCCTCCAGCCTCCACTGGCTCCTGTTCATCCAGCCTCCACCGCGCGCTACTCCACCGCTACTATTCAACCACCCCTCCACCGTCTACTGTTCATCCAGCCCTCCACACCATGGGGTCCTGTTCAACCACCCCTCCACAGGCACCCCTCCACCGTCTACTGTTCATCCTTCCCTCCACACCACGGGATCCTGTTCATCCACCCCTCCACGGGCACCCCTCCACCATCTACT
>NC_041392.1:695103275-695155651 GCF_002162155.2 Triticum dicoccoides | reverse complement strand
TCACTGTTCATCCCATCGATCGGCTTCAGTTAGCAGCAGTAGCCAAGGAATCGCTCGATCGGGTTCAATTAACAGCCATCGATCGATCGCTCGGGTTCAGTAACGCGTATCCTGCAGTGCAATCGCGCGGGTTCAGTTAGAGCCCAATGCCTCGCTTGGGTTCAGTTAGAGCCAGCGCCTTGCACACACACGCGTACGTGTACGAGAGAAACGCGCATCGCTCGGCCCCCGACCTCCCACCGTAACCGGGAACTCCCTGAAATTTTCCTCCCCCTTGCTTCTACCATGGTTTTTTTCTATCATGGACGGCCCAAAGAATGTCATGTAGCTGCGTCTCCAGCCCGCCCAGGACGAAAAGCCCATTTTCTGTCATGATTTTTTGTCATAGAAGTAGGAGCCCACCGCATCTATGATGATACCAGGTTTTGTCACAATTATCGTCATAGAAGTGTCATATGTATGACAGAAAAAAATTTCGTTCGGCCCAAAATGTCATGGATGTGTCTTTTTTTGTAGTGATGGCTTCAGACCGGGATCCTTGCATCCCGTCCTCCCGCTTCACCCCCGCTGTCGTCCACCTTGCCGATGCCACTCCCACGACCGTCTCGCCCACCACGCCTTGTCGCCACCGTCTATCATCCTAGATCTACTTCCACGCCGCCGACAGCCATCGCTACCGCAGCACCGTCAAATTCTCAGCAGATGCATACACGGTGCCGCACCAGAGGCGGTACTCTTTCGTATCTTCTCAACTTATTTATCGCAGCAAGAAAATAGATCGACACTGCTTTACTATGATTTCTTGTCCATCACTTACTTGTTAGTTGAAAGCAAACATTGGTTGTGAAGTTTCCTTTGTCCGGTTTGCACCTTCAAATCTGCCATGGCACGCTCAACACTATACTCGCAATGCTTATGGTTTTCCCCTTTTATATTCCATACTAGTTAAATGACAGTAGACTAAATTTCAAAATTGGGTCAGTAGATTTTTGAGAGCTCGCCGGAGTTCGCCGGTGCGAAGGAAGGGGCTCAGGTGGGGACGGTGCTTGTGGGGGCGATGGTGGGACCTCGCCGAACAAAGAAAACTCGATGTCGGTGGGGGTGGGGTGGGGGTGGCAGAGGAACACAGACGGTAGGGGCCGGTGGTTCGGCCGGCTGCCCGTGCGGTGTTCTGTATGGGAAGCACAGTATGTTCCTTGTCAGGAAGGGGAGCAGGGACATCTGCTGTTGACACCTCTATTGGGTCGGTTCTGCTAAATGATTTTGCACTTCGAGTTGGTCTGTCGTAATACCCCAGAAATGGTGGGAGCCATGCGGTCTTTGATAGACTAAACTGATAGTAACAGTTGTGCGCCTTCCGATGAATAGAGCTGGCCTGTAGGTGATCGATAGGCTGCATATTAGTAGCGGCAAAACCCTATGTTTTCGAGCCAGTTCCGCTTTCGTTATGGTGGTTATGGTGTACCCCTATTATCTACACTACGGGCTCTGCGCTCTCGTTATCATGGTTTGGCAATAAAATTTCTATACAGTATATTATGAACCTATCATCTGCCAACTATCCTTACATCTGGGGCCCCCAACAGGAGCCTATATTTTGTGTAGTTGTGCTAGATTATATTAATCTACTCACCATATTACAGCACACATGGGCTCTCTCATCATAATCCAGTGATAGAACACAAGGGTTTACAGGGAGCCTCTATTATATTACAATATCCTCTGCATTACAAAGATAATCTCAGTACTATTTGTGTTTACATGCTTTACAGATATTGTGCATAATCAAAATGAATATAACACTACTAGGGAAAAGGCTAGCAGTAGCGCGGGTTCTAGGTATATCAGTAGCGCGGGGACCGGTGCTACTAATAAGGCGCTACAGCAGTAGCGCGTGCACACCCGCGGTACTGCTATACAATAGCTCTAGCGTGCTTTGCCTGGACGCGCTACTGTTACTGTGGCGCTGCTGCTAACTTTTCTCCACTCGCTACTGCTAATTTTAGTAGTTTTTTTCTGCATATTTGTTTTGTATTTGAATAGGCTTTATACAATAATCTTTAGCATATGATAGACATACAAATGTAATCATAGCACATACATACAAATAGTCTCATCAAATCATGTCATCATCATAATCATCATCCAACACCAAGTGGTCTCTCGTCATCATCTCGAAAATAGCGATACAAATATCGATTACTTGCAACTACATCGTCATCCATCTAAACAATGATATACGCGAGAAGAGCTCTCACTTTGCGTGAACCTAAACTAAATACTGGCTGTCGCTCGGAAACCGGAAACCGGTACACCTAGGCCTGACATTCCGGCCACTCGTTGTGTACTCCTGACGTAGCACTTCTTCGCCATCGATGATCTATACACCTGCATCGTCACATGAGTCGATAATATGCTACATATATAGTTGAGCAATAGAAAGAGATAGACTTGGCAAAAATAGAAGCAACATATCATAAGCATAAATAACAAAGTTCATCGTACCCAAAATTCCCTAACTAGAGTGATCTTCGCTAGTCGAGGAGGACGGTTTAATTACAACACAAATAAAGTTTCGTTGTGCATAATTCAAAGTTTCGTCATACAGATAGTATGGACTAAGAGGACACATTGTCATATATCGACAGTCACTCCATGTCGTGCCATCCATCCAAGTCAGGGAGATAGTCCCCGAGCTTAGTGAAAGGCTTCAGGTCGAGACGCTGAGCTTGGAGGCGTGTTCGGACGTCTTCCCGCGACATTTGTCCTTCTTCGTAGAACATCCCTGATTTTTCGACGACCTCCTTCATGATGATTTGGGCAAGTTCGCGCAGGATGTGATAGAACTCAGCTCGAAGTCGATGATCCTCGATATCTCCTAAGTTCTTTGCCCATTGCAGAATATGGGCATCGCCGGATGTAGGTGACATGCAAAGGTTCTGGTGATCCCGTCTGTACTCTAGCATCTGGTGTAGGACATAGAATCCATCATTAAGAGAATCACTCGGTTGCTGGATGCAGCAGAAGTCGGTCTTATGGCCGAAGGCGGGCCTGCCGTCCTTTTTCTTCTTGTCCTTGACCTCTCCACCCCGTGCGCCATAGTAAAACATAGCACTGTCGAGAACAGACTTGATGTGGGTGTAATCCTTTTACTTAATGTTCTTCGACGAGTCCAAGTAAAGAGCATGAGAGTGTCGGGGGTAGAGGATGATGAGGATGGCGTGCCCGCCGCTGTGCAAAATTAGTACACCTCAAATTAATTAGCCTCCACCGTGCAAAAGAATGATTGAAATCAAAGGAAGGATATCCGCGCGGATGACTTACATGGGATGATAAGGCACGAGAATTGCCTCCTTGTCCGTATTGGCGAGCATGAAATTGACGATGTATTCCCTCGCGTATTCACAGTGCTTTGCGCAGACTCCCAAGAAGGCCTCGTGCATGAAGTACGGGTCAGTGACACAAATATAAGGTATCTGCTCAACCCCGATCAGGTAGTTCATGTGCAAAGCATAAAGGCGGACAAATACAAAATCCAGCTTCTTCAAGTGAAACATGTCAAAGATGTAATTGAATCAAAGGAAGAACTTCTCCGCGGGGAATGTGTCGATGTACGACAATCCCCGCGGCATGTTAACCACGTAGAGTGGGTATCCTGGGTTTTTTGAGGCGATGAGGCCTTTCTCTATCCACAGCACATTGTCATGAAGTCTCCTTAAATCGCCGAATCTGGCCCGCGGCGCTGCTTCAGGTAGGATTGGTTGACCGTGGATATGCCATTTTGCCGCACCGGGAATATCTATACGGTCTTGAACCCGAGGCTGCTGGATCACAGAAGCAGCTTTTTTGCCTTTCCTCGGTCTCTTCCTAGACTTCTTTACTACCGGAAGGTTGTCCATAATATGTTCAGACTCCGGAGGCGGCAATTCAGGCACCGACTCATGAGGCTCAAACCCTAAGTAGGCGCTAGTATTGACATACTGTTGAGTGTCATCCTCATCCTCATCTATGGCGACGTCACCAGCGACTAATGGAGTAGGTGGGGTGTTGATGTTCATACCTAACTGTGTGCTCGTGGGTGTGCTCCCGGCCGCCTCCAGACGAAGCAGACTCTTTGGCCACAACAGAACCCACCCATTGCAACAATCAACAAGCCGCCGCGGGGTCTCGTCGTCATCCCCCACTAGTACCGAGGAGCCAAATTCTCATGGCCCGGTTTGACACTGGCCACGGAAACCTTGAAGACTTCTGGGGGGATCGGTCGGCTGTGGAACACTGGTTCCTTCGGCTCCATTATCGTCGCCTTCCCCACGTCCACCTTCTAGTCGCCGATGGTGTACAATATGGTGCACGGGGTTTCGTCGGCCTGCAAAGAAAAGTCTGTGACGTGAGACATCCGAAAGGCAACGAAAACGGGAGATTATACATTTATTGAAGGGGGCCGGTGTGACAGATACCGTGAGGGCGTCGAGCTCAGCCAAAGACGAAGCACCACCGAGCACGTCCGGTGCCGGAGCCAGTGCCAGAGCCGGTGCAGAAGCCAGTGTGGGAGCAGGTGCAGGAGCCGGTGCGGGAGTAGGTGCAGCAGTCGGAGCGGGAGCAGGTGCAGGAGCCAGTGCCAGAGCAGGTGCGGGAGCAGGTGCAGGAGCCGGTGCTGGTGCTGGTGCAACGCTAGTCGAGCTGCTCCTGAGGAAGTCAGCAAGGGGAAAGTCCGTTGCATTTTTTCTGGATTTTGTCTGCTCCAATTGAAAACGGCCGGAACCAAGGTAGTAGACATATCTACAAGCACCTGTTGTGCGGTAGCTATCACTCTTGTGACTGTCTCAGATGGTTTCTTTTCAACCGCAATCTCAACCTTCTTGTCGATGTTTTCTTCAGTTAACCTCTGTCTTTCCTTTCTCTCCTCCGTGGTCTCATGGTAGTACTTCTTCCACGTGGCGCCGTCTCCGACATGGTGCACGCGTCCATACGACGGTCGAGTCTCCACCGGGAGTCCTTTCAATATGTTCAATGCCCGGTTGAATAGGGTGTCCCACTTGGGCCTCGCCAACGCCTCAGACGGCGAGTCGCTTTCGGACGTAATCCTGTGCTGCTCTCTCTGCAAAAGGCACAAGGATCGTTTACAAATATGACAAACGTGCAGCGAATTGATCAGAAACTAAAATTACCAGCAGTCTAATGAACTCTGTCGTGACCGCGTTCTTCTCAAAAACCTTCTTCACTGGGTCCCAATGGTGCCGGGCCCTGAGGACGTCACGCTCCTCCGAGACGATGAACTCCGCCAAGGGGTCTGGGATGCCCAGACTCACGGCTTCCGCATCCTCCTTGGCCCATATGGACCTCTTCCCGCCGTAACCACGGCTTCCGAGGTGGTGGCACCTAATGTTCTTCTGTTGAAGCCCCTTCATGTACTCTGACTTTTTTTGGCATCTTCGGCCTCGCAAGCCGCCTTGAATATTTCAAAGTGCTCTGCCGTGATTGTCGGATTATCCTTTACAATATCAGAGTAGGGTTCCTTTTCATTGAAGATCCAATATTTCACCCTTGCTTTCCAGGCGGCCAACGCGTCGCTAAACTTGCTCATGGAGGGTGGGCAAGTTTATCTTCTTCATTGTCGGGTCCTTATCTGGATCTTTATAATCCTTTTCATTCTGGCCCGGGAACAAGAATATCTGGTGCAACTTCTTTAGGAGGGTGGGCCTCATATTATCTAACTTGTTTAGTTTCTCATCGTTGATGGTGGCGGTTGTCCGTATGATGCAGCCAATTTGATTGTCGTAGCACGCGCGCGCTTCCTCGGGCGCGTTTTGCTCAAAATTGTCGTCGTCCACCTCTGTGACCACCAGCCTAGTAGTCCTGAGCTTGTTAGGAAGCCGTCGCCTCTTTGCTTTCTGTTCTATACTGGCTCCGCTCCCCGAGGCAGCGCCGATCTCAGTCTCAGCACCGGTCTGCGTGTCGGTCTCAGTCCCCGATGCGACCGGTGGGCCCGGCAACAACATCGGTTGATCGTCGGCAAGGCTCAAAAATTTGTCTGCCGCCAGGTAGACGTCGTCGCAATAACCAGAACCATGTCCTTCATCGTTGCTAGCCATGTTTCATACCATTAAATCTAGTAAATTAATTCTAGACCGGATAAAATGAATAATGACATAAAAAGGCCTATGTTTTGCAGGAACGTTGACTCCTTCCTGGTGTGGCATATCCCGGGCACTCGATATCTCCTAGTTTGTAGCACAAGTCATGCCAAAATTCACGGAAAATTTCGGCATGACCTTTGCTAAAAAGTGGACAAATCGAGAACCTGAAATTTGTCGTAACGGAAATGAATCAACATTCCGGCAAAACATCGGCCACTCAGCTTCATTCCCTAGAAACAACAAAAGGCCACTTGGGCATAATCGAACCACTTCAATGTCGATTATGATCAATGAGCAAACACAATTGAGGATTTTTCATGTACCATGACCACTTCAAATTTGCATCTCCTAGTGTTTAACACTTCAAGAAAATCTACCAAATCTCATGCTCTCTGAATCTCAATTCAAAAACCAAATATAGATGGATGAACCCTAGAACTCAAATTATGAACCTAGAACTCAAATTATGTCCTAAATTTTTTGTCCTAATAAAAATTCACTAAAAATTAAGAACCTACTAGAATTGCAACACTAATAGAAATTTATATTTTTATATTGATTTTTTTTCTAAACTAAATCCTACCACCCTAGTTAACATCTAGTTAAACCTTACTTTCCTAACATTTGTAATTAAACGCTACAACCCTAACCCTACTGCCCTAGTTAAGCATATATAATTTTTTCCTAAGGCGAGAGAGGCAGATGTGGCAAGGGAGGTAGGGGCGTCTATGTCAAATTAACCTAACTAATTAACCTAACTAAATTAACCTAACTAAATTCTTTTCCTAACAAAATTAACCTAACTAATTTAGAGAGAGAGAGGAGGGGTAGGGGCTTACAGAGGATGGCTCCGGTGGTGGCGCGGGAGGTAGTGGTGGCGAGGGAGGCAGGGGCGTCTCTGGTGACGGCGAGGGAGGCAGTTGTGGTGAGGGAGGATCTAGTAGCATCGACTGCGGCTCCGGTGGCGTTGATGAGGTCGCGCGGCTCCGGTGGTGTTGGGGGCGGCTCCAGTGGCATCGATGGCGCGTGGCTCTGGTGGCTCCAGGGGCATCAACGTCGGCAGGAGACGGCGGCGAAGTGGGGCGACGGCTAATCGGGCAGACGGCGGCGGGGTGCGGGTCGAGGGATTTTGGGGGAGAAGTGGTGGCCAGGGGGAAACGGTTTTTTGGTTAAGTCAAACTTAGTGGTAGCGCTTTTCGTGAAACGCACTATAGCTAAGTTAGCTATAGCGATTTTCACAAAACGCGCTACTGCTATAGCTATGTAATTTCCTTCATCTTTCTTATTTCCTTTTCTGTTTCTACAGCGGGGGTCTAGGAAACGCGATGCAGCTACGTTAGCTATAGCACCTCTTATGAACAAACGCTACTGCTACGCCTTTCTCCTTTTTCGCTTTCTCATTTATTTTGCTCTACATTTTATTTTTTCCTTTCTCCTTTTTCATTAACTTTTCCATTTGTTTTTCATTTTATTTTATTTCCATTAGCAGTAGCGCTCTCCGTGTGAAACGCGCTGCTACTTATGTCCTAGCGGTAGCGCACTTCCCTCAAGACCGCTACTGCTATGTGTAGCCTATCGTTTTAGCAATGGGAATATTAGTGGTAGCGCTTTTTCATGTGCACGCGCTACTACTACTATTGTATCTTTAGCGCGGTTTACGAATGCGCGCTACTGCTATTTAGCACTAGCGCCCATTTTTGACACGCGCTACTGCTAAATTTCTGTGTATAAGGTTTTCCCTAGTAGTGTAAGAATGCGCACATGAGAAGAATATTGCGGAACAGTTCAATGGGTAACAAACTTGGCATGAAGGGATTGAGGTCCGTTATGGATGCAATGAAACCCACATGGTCCCGACCTATAGATTCGTATTTAGAATATGATCCTAATGACTATTCTGAGCTCAAGGAGTCAAAGGCAGATGGCCTATCCTGTTCACCCAATAAGGTGCATGTTCTAATTTGGCAAGGTTTTATTGGTTGCACATATCTTGCATAAGGTGTCTTGCATTTATTTTTCTTCGTTGCACCGCCATCTGCTTAGTTTACTCATGATATATGTGAAGATGCCATGCCCATCCATTATCAACACCTATTCCACTTGTCGTCATACCATGTTTTTCCATTCAAATGTTGTTTTTGTGTTTCAGACATACAAAAGGAAGAGGGTGATCGCAGAACCTGAAGGAGTACAAGCAAAGTCCTTGAAAAAGGTAGTGCTACCAGAGAAATCACATAGCACTCGACGTATATTGGCGATAGAACCAGCGCCGCAAAACCTAGGATATCGCAACTATGCTGGTCGCTGCTTTGCTCTTGTGAGTACCTATTGTTCTATCGTTGTCCTTACATTCATACCTGGTGGATTATGTGACATCATTGTGCATTATAGCTTGCTTATCCACTATTCGCTCCAAATTATCATATCTATATTAATGCTTAATTAATGTAGAATAAACCCAATGCCTATGAAGAAATTTAGTTCTGCATTGTTCTTATAAGTATCTGTAGTCCTTATATTTGTCAGCCAGTTCTTCATGTACAGTTTGCAGCTTATTTTCCCTTGTCCTCCATTTTTCTAGACATCAGATCTACATTTACTCTTGACAAAATATTGAATAAAACCAATGTTACTGAAGAAGTTTAGCTCCGCATTGCTCTTGTCAGTGCCTTCTACCTGTATGCTGTATTTACATTTGTACTCTGCATGTTAAGTTGAATAATTGCCATTTGTTTCTATATTTTCACATCTATATTTACTCTTAACAAAATGTAGAATAAAGGCAATACTCTTGAAGAAGAGTGTGAGGTAAACGTCTTGAATTGCCCCCCCCCCATCAATATGGACAAGGCCTTTATAGAGCCTGTCTTCACTACTAATGTAAGTTTGTTCACCTCGAGCCTTCAAACTTTGTTGTTTATATTTGGGATAGCTATGAGTGCAAATGCTGTTTATTTTTGTCATCTGCATCAAATTGCTTGTTCAAAGTTTATAAAGTAGAAGTACATAAACATAAGTTTGTCGTTCTCAATTTCATTCATTAATTGTACAATCTAGTTCCTTATTCGTACCATGTAAATTAAACTAAACGTAGAAAGTTATCTTCTTTAGCACTATGTGTATGCTTGTGTTCTTGATCTGTAATCCAGTGTGTGGTGAGACTACCAACAACAGCACAATGTCATATCCTCCTATGTCTCAACTATGAACAATGCCATATTATATTAATGTTATTTAAATTGTGTCTCTTTATTTACCAATCTGAAATGGTATAAATTGACAGTACACTCACCATTCATGCTTATACGTTGTTTAGATCTACATCTATGCTTGTGTTCTTGATCTGTAATCCAGTGGTCTGGTGAAGCTGGCCACTCCTGCGCAATGCCATTTCCTGCCGTCTTAACTATGAACAATGCCTATTATGTTAATGCTATTTTAAACTATGTCTCTTTATTTCTGACAGAGAAATGAGATGAATTGACAGCGCTGATGCTTATACGTGCAAAACTTGTTATCTACCTACTTGTTTCTCTTTCAGGGTGACAACACTGCTGCTAGGAAGAACTGCCACAATGATAGTGAGACGAACCCATTGTTTGTCCCTCTAACATATATTCTAGAGGAGAAGTCAAAACATATTGAGGGTAGGGATACAACCACGAGGTCACATCTTGATGTAGTGTCAAACTTACTCAGTGATACAAACTCGATGAAGTCGCCGCCTGAACTTTGATGCCGAGGGGATGTAATATGATGTAATTTCTTTGTTGTATAGTCTAGGTTTATTCTTGGTCGGTATGCTGTAATTTAGGTCGGAAGGTTCAGTGGATCTCAGTGTTGTTGGTCTTCAGGGCGGCTTGTTACTCATATGGGCCAAAACGTGGGCCTATAATCATCTTGGGCCATTAGCAGGTCTAAACCTTATGGTTGTTTCCCGCCTTTAACAGGCCGAGTAAATTTCTGGCCTGCTGGGCCAGAGAATACAATGGGCTTTTAACAGGCTAAAACCTAGATTGGGCTAGCATTGAGCCGAAAAATTCATGGGACAATACAGGCCGAAACTGCCTAAGGCCCATGTTTGGCCCAAATAGGACGAGCAGTTAACAGGCCAAAATATATCTCCGGCCTGTTTGGCCCAATAAAATTCTGGGCTTTAAGCAGGCCGGTATCTATGCGGGCCATAGGCCTAAAAGTGTCATGGTCCATTATCAGATGGGCTGTAAGCAGGTCGTATTCAATGCGGGTTGTAATTAGGCCAAACTGTTACACGGGCCATTAACAGGCCAGTAGGCCAGTTGGGCTGAAATTTATCCATGAAGACTACGGGCCGTTAAGAGTTCTAAAGTTACATCGGACAATAAATTGCCCAGTGTCTACATGGGCCGTTAAATGGCCTAAAGTTAAACCGGGCCGACAACGTCCCAGATGCACCACAGGCTGCTAACAGGCCAAAACTATTATCGGGCCGAACTGGTAAACGGGGATTTAACAAGCTGAAATACAAACCTATCCTAGAATGGGCCCAAAAGAACAGTGGCCTCTTAACGGGCCTGATCCGATATGGGCCGTAATTTGGCCCAAAACACGGCAGGCTGTGAACGGGCCTGATCTGGTATGGGCCTCAATTTGGCAGAAAACATGGCACGCTGTTAACGGGCCAGCCCAGTAGTGCCTGAAAAAACATGGTGGGCCTTTAGCTGGGCCGGCCTTTTCACCGGAATGGGCCTCTATTGGGCCGTTCCACGTGTCGATGTATCATAGGTGCCTCCTGTCCAATGAGTGGATGACATCTGTCCCAACGGTGAGCAAACATGTGTTTCCTTCGGCCAATGAGTATTTTACACGTGGAAAATCCCCATTGGTCCGGGCTGTTAACGGGTTATCGGATCTAAAACCGGACCCGATAGCTTAATGGTGTTCCGTTAAGATGGATGCCACATGTCGGTCACCCTTGACGAAAGCACTTCTATGACGCGTGATTTATCGTCATGGAAGGGGACACTTCCGTGATGATAATTTTAGTAATGTCATGGAACACTTCTACGACAGCACAGGTATGACTATCTTGATTCTGTCATAAAATTGTCATGGATGTACATGCATGACAGAAAACATGATCTACTGTGACAAACACGTATCATCATGGAAGTGTATTTTTTTGTAGTGAATCCTGAGCACCCAGGACGAACATGAGGCACGGTAGGCTCCGTTGCATGGAAGGTTGGGTTTCCTGGCGCAGGCGGTTACAAAACCCAGGAGAGGAGGAGGAAAGTGGAGCAGACCAAACTGCAGAAGCTGAATGCAAGGGTACGAGCGCTAGAGGAACAAGTAGTTCATAGCCAGTGACCTGCCGGAGCTACCTCGCCATCTCAGCGGAGAAGCAGCGTGGCTTCTACCGAGCTCCTTCAGCAGCTTGACTTCACGGCTCCTAGCTACCCCATGGATGCTATCACGAAGGCTCAAGATTGCCACCTTATGATGCAATGGCAGCACCTCAAATTCAAGGCGGTTGTCGGCTCTGTTGCACCTCCTGAACCCGGTGCAACTTTTCACTGCCTTTTGATTCCCCAAGGCTATGCTGTTGTGATAGTGGATAAAATAACGGACGGATTTGAGGAGCTCGAGCTTGACCACCCTACCGGTGAAGGGGAGACTCGGCTGGGTCATGCTCTGAAGACTCCATGTCTATGGCGGAAGGAGCTCATCAACCTTCCGAACTGGACGTCTCCGCCTCCTCCTCCTCCTCCTCCGGTGAGTCAGGGCACTCCGCCTCCTCCTCCGGCGAGTGATCAAGCCACACAGCCTCCTTCTCCGGCTGCTCCGGCGCGTGGCGCCACTCCGCCTCCTTCTCCTCCTCCTCCGGCGTGTCCGAGCAGCCGGCCTCCTCCTACACCTTGTCAGCAACAGCGAAAGACAGCTGCTGAGGGAGTCCTGGATTAAGGGGTCCTCCACTACTATGGAAAAGGCTAGCAGCAGCGCGGGTTTTTAGGTTATTAGCAGCGCGGACAGCCACGCGACCAATAAGGCGCTACAGCTAAATGTTACTAGTGGCGTGGGCTAAACCCGCGCTACTACTAAATGATTAGTAGTAGCGCGGGTGCACCCGCGCTACTACTAAGCTAACACCCATGCTACTACTAACTTAACTACTAACCTAACTACTAGTAGCGCTCACTTTTACCCCACGCTACTACTAACAATTTAGGAATTAAAAAAATAAAAGTTAGATGTGGTATTCATGAATGCTAATACGTCCATTGCAAAGCAAACCAACGTCACAGAACCATCTCAGGATTCCATTTAACATCAGACACACAACCATCATCGAAGTACCTCCCCTAGTGGTCCACCACCAACCTAAACAAATCACTTCTCTAGATGTATCTACCAAGGCTCGGAGTTCAGACGCCAATGTACCCGAATCCTCCTTCCCCCGGACGATGGCGTCGAGGACCTCCACCTCGAAGACCTCCAGTGTCAAAATCACCTGGACGATCATCTGTTCGACGTGGCCACCGTGCTTCATAGCAAAGTCCGCCTCCAAGTGGTTCAAGAGCACAACGCCCACCGGGCCACGCTAGTCAGCGTCGATCACCCCTGCACCCACATCCGGAAAGTGAAAACTTGTTAGTACGCAAATTGCATCAGTTAAACTAAATAGTATATTACAATTCACAAGACCCATTAAGTTAAGATTCCTTATCATCTAGCAATTTAAAGGGGCTCATGCCGAATATATATGCTTAATTCCTCACTTCTTATTCAAACTAAATATATAGATTTGGCAAATGCATAGAGAAACATAAAGTCCAAAAGAAACACAGAAATGCATATGTGAACTAAATTACTTTGTGTGTTAGCAGATTTCTTGTTAGGTTATTCGCTATATATAGTACCACATCAGGCAGGGTGATGTGTTTACTTCGCGCCGCAATGTTTGGCACCAAGTTCAGTCTTGGAAGACAAATACAATACATTGCTGAGCGGGACAAGGCAAAGAAAAAAATTGTAGTTACTAAATCATTAGCATTAATCAGTGCCTTCTGTCGCGGGGGTCATGTGTCAACTGATTTCAAGTATGTTCTTGCAAGCTACAAAGATGTTCAGAATTACTTGCAATCTGGTTTTTGCAAGCCACAAAGTTGTTCAGAATTACTACTTATCTAGTAGTACAAATGTTGAAAACAGATTATGAACTAGTCCAGACTCTACATACACGTATGTGATGAGCATTGAAGCATTCACTCTCCCAGGCTGTTTAGGATCATCAACCTAGTGGATGTCGTCCGGTAATAGAGGAAGTGCATCCTATATAAGGCACCCAACAAAAAGCTAAGTGACGGCTACTGTTTTCTCAGGCAGGGTGTACAAATTTAACAAAAATGAAAGTGCACTAGCACTATAGAGTCCGGTATATCCAGTTGCCAGGGCAAGTACTAAGGTCTAAGATGATATGCTACTAAATGATTAATTTTCCTGTTGCTCATGGACATTGACATGAGCAAGCACATGGCAGGGCCATGAACCTATGCAAAGCATCAATTGTTTTCAGCTCCATGGCAACATGTCCAGTGGAAATCAAGATACTACCCACTTGCACAACTGAATCTACCATGCGCATGCGGGAGGCTACAGCATCCTCAAAAAACAAGTAAATAAGAGCATCATGGTTTCCGCACCCATAAGTGATGTCACTATAATAATTAGAGGTAGATAGTGATTGAGTAGTGTAGAGGAATTATAAAAAGGGATACACCTCCTTAAGTTACTTTCTCAAACTAAATTATATAGATATGGAAATATAATGTACAGTAGAACATATTGTACTGTCAAAGCAACCAAAACCTTGTAAAAGTTTCTGTTCAAAAGATAAATCACTTACACCACCGTGAATATATTTCAAGGAAAACCCTTGATTTGGAAGTTTCAAATAAAAGAAAGGTCCCATTCCATTTGGATACTATTGATTACAGCTTACAGAATGATATATTGGTGGCTAAGAGGTCAATCCATTGTTTAAATCCAAGAAAATAAACAGGGACAGAAGTGGGGATAATAATTTGTGTTTCGGATATGACTGATTACAGCTTATGGAATGATATCTTAGTGACTAGTAAGAGACCACTGCATCGCCAACAATCTTAGCCCACTCCATTGCAGCTCCCGGCATCATCTAGACTAATCAGCTGGCATCCACATAAAAATAATCAAGTATGCAGTCCAACCAAAAAAAGTGCCTTGCAAAAACATCAGTAGTACAGACTCTCTCTCAAACTAATCAAACCGGCCAAAGCAGTCCTAAATCAAATACTAATGCTTCATGAACAAATTCAGCAACAGGGAACCCCATAGCTCACTGCCAAGATTTTACGTGCCTGGGAACCTAACAAATATGAAAATAAACTGCTTCACCGCTACATCTGAATATACTATGACTCGTTCATGAACCCCAACAACAACATATACCACGCAGGCCCCAATCAACACGTTTCTGTGACTAAGAACGTAAATATGGTCCAGATATGAGATTGCAGAACAATATATAGAAAGAATATAGAGGTGATTGATTTTCACTGACCTGCGCGTCCAGCCGCTGGTGGCTTCAGAGCACACCTCGCCCACCACTGCATCCACAGGCCGCGCATAGTCGGCGGCACAGACCGTGCCGTTTGGGACGCTCATGAATCCTATGACTTCGCTGGGAAGAAGGAACTACTCCTCGCCCCGGGCGCAGCACACATCTAGTGAATCAACGGAGCCAGCAAATCAGTCAGAAATCCCTAAAATCTGTGCCAATTTCTACCAATGGATGTTTGCCGGAGAGGGGAACAAAATGTACCCGTTAATCTCGACGCCATTGGTAGACATCTCGCCGGCGAAGGAACAGCACGGCCGCTGCTGTTCGATGAACTGATGCAGATTTGGGACGGCGGCCACGAGCTCCCCCCCTCCTCGCGCTCGTGCTTCCGTGCGGGGGACTGGTGCTCCTCCTCGTCCGCGCCCATCGCCAGCCGCCGGGAGGAAGGAGGAGAGAGAAGGGGCGGGCGGAGGAGGAAGGGGAAGGGAGGGGGAGGAGGACGAGGTGGGGTGTTGCGCGCGGCCGGTGCTCGCCGGAACTGGCCGGCGTGGGTGGGGGCGGCGGCGAGGAGATCGTGGGAAGAGGAGCCGGGCTGGGGAGGACCGAGGAGATCGTGCGAGAGATTTTCTAGGGATGTGAGAGAGTTTTTTCAGTGGTGGGGTGGGAGTGGATCGGGCCGGGGTAGATGGTGCAGTAGTGGACACGGTTAGTAATAGCGTGGGGGTCTTACCTGCGCTATAGCTACCTACTTAGTACTAGCGCGGGTTTTATACCCCTCGCTACTACTATGGCCTGTTTCAGGGGTATGATGAAGATCATTTAGTAGTAGCGCGGGTTTATACCCCTCGCTGCTACTATCAACTTAGTAGTAGCGCGGTTTTTATACCCCACGCTGCTACTAATTAGCAGTAGCGCCCGTTTCTAGACCACGCTGCTGATAAATTTCTGTGTATAAGGTTTTCCCTAGTAGTGCTCGGGCGTCCGGGCTATGTGACGTGGACCGGACTAATGGGCCATGAAGGTACAAGACATAAGAATTCCTCCCGTCTCTGGATAGGACTCTCCTTGGCGTGGAAGGCAAGCTTAGTGTGCGGATGTGAATATTCCTTTCTCTGTAAACCGACTTTGTACAACCCTAGCCCCAACCGGTATCTATATAAGACAGAGGGTTTAGTCCGTATAGGCAATCATAACCATATAGGCTAGACAATTAGGGTTTAGCCATTACGATCTCGTGGTAGATCAACTCTTGTAACCCTTATATTCATCAAAGTCAATCAAGCAGGAAGGAGGGTATTACCTCCATCAAGAGGGCCCGAACCTGGGTAAAACATTGTGTCCCTTGTCTCTTGTTACCATCAATCCTTAGACGCACAATTCGGGACCCCCTACCCAAGATCTGTCGGTTTTGACACCGACATTGGTTATTTCATTGAGAGTTCCGTTGTGTCGTCGCCGGAAGGTTCGATGGCTCCATCAGTCATCTACGACAAAGCTGCCCTAAGGGAGGTCTTTCTCCCTGGCCAGATCTTTGTGTTTTGCGGCTTCGTACTACGGGCCAACTCGCTTGGCCAACTAGAGCAGATCGACAGCTACGCCCTAGGTCACAAGATTAGTTTTGGAAATCTGGACTATGTCGCTGATATCCGAGGAGACTTGATCTTCCAAGGGTTCGCGAACCCAACCTCCGCTATGGCCTTAAATCCGGAGTGCGTCTCTAGGTCTGAAAACGGGATTCCCGAGCCCGCCGGACTCGCTATGGCTATTAAGCCTAGTACGGGAGAGCCGGAGGGAGCAGTATCACCGGCAATCATCATGAAGCCGGACTCCTCTCCGAACATTGGCCCCGAACCCTCGGAGTCATCATCGTGTGAGCTCGGCCAAAGAGTTTTCTTCTCACTGCACTCCACGAACTCTCTTCTCCCTGACCGAACCTAGCCTTTAAGCGAGGCTCTGGACTTAATGCAATCCCTCGTCATTAAAGAGGAACAACGTATGAACTACGCCCAGCACGGACTAGGGGCTGAGAGCGGGGAACCTTACGTCCCACCCACCACCCACTTCATAGCCACTGTCGAGGACTTAACCGACATGCTCGATTACGGCTCCAAAGACATCGACGGTATGGACGACGACGCCGGAGAAGAGCAGGCCCAAAACACGCTGTTTACCGGATGATGGACGGCCACCTCTTCGTAGGACGTGTATATGGTGGATACACCCAAAGAGGGTAACGGCGATAACGAGAAAAATCTAGTTGAGGATATACCTCCTGAGACTCGACCAAAGCGCTCACACAGTGGAGAAGATAGCAATACTGGCACCGGAGAGAACAACACTCCAGACAACGCAGAAGACCAAGAAGACCCCGTCGAGCCAACCTCCGAACAGGATGATCGGGAGGACGGGCAAATTGATCCCGACGAGCAAGCAGAGAACAAAGACTCAGAGGACAACAACTATCTGCCACTCTTCGAAGATGATGTGAGCTTCGGCGAGGAAGATTTTATCCTGCCAGAGGAACACCTGGAGCAAGAGCGCTTCAACCGCCAGCTAATAGCCACGGCTAGAAGCCTAAAAAGGAAACAGCAACAGTTGCAAGCTAACCAAGATCTGCTCAACGACAGATGTACTAATGTCTTGGTAGCCGAAGAGTACAGCCTCGAACGCCCTGCAAAGACTTAACCGAAGCATAAACTGCTACCCCAATCGATGCCGAGGCACCAGAGCCCATACCGCCCACACATAACGCGGCTGACGGACCCAACCAACCACCACATGGCCAGGGCAGAATGGCAACTGATGCCGAACACCAGCCGCTCCACCTCACCGTAAAAGCAGAGAAACAATGGCTCGAGGGTATACATATGACCTACGACAATACCTGGAAAATAAAACAGGCCAAACCAGATCAATCTATGGATCGCGGGGGCACGCCACGGCGTAAGAAGACAGTTGCCAATCCCGGCGCGACAAATATAATCACGCGCCAGCCGAAAATCACATACGGACTTCATCCGAACTGCTTCGCGACACGGCCCGACATAGGGGCGCCGCACACCCCCTATGCTTCACCGATGAGGTAATGGAGCACCAGTTCCCAGAAGGGTTCAAACCCATGAACATCGAATCATACAACGGCACAACAGATCCCGCAGTATGGGTTGAAGACTTTCTTCGCCACATCCACATGGCTCGCGGTGACGATCTACACGCCATTAAATATCTCCCCCTTATACTTAAGGGACCAGCACGGCACTGGCTGAACAGCCTACCAGAAAATTCTATTGGAAGTTGGGAGGACCTGGAGGATGCATTCAGAGACAACTTCTAGGGTACCTATGTTTGGCCCCCAGACATCAATGACCTTAGCCACATAATCCAGCAACCCGGGGAATCGGCCCGACAGCTTTGGATAAGGTTCCTAATCAAAAAGAACCAGATTGTGGATTGTCCAGACATAGAAGCCCTTGCGGCCTTCAAACAAGCGTCCGAGACGAGTGGCTCGCCCGACACCTCGGCCAAGAAAAGTCGAAGTCCATGGCAGCCCTCACCGCACTTATGACCCGTTTCTGCACGGGAGAAGACAGTTGGCTTCCTTGCAGAAGCAATAGCACCAGCGACCCTGGTACCTCCGAAACCAGGGACGGCAATGGAAAGCCACGACATGACAAGCATAAGCGTAGAAACAACAACAAAGGAATGCAAGACACGGCGGTTAACACCGGATTCAGCGGCTCCAAACCCGGTCAACGGAAAAAGGCACTAAAGGCAAACAGAGATGGCCCATCCAGTCTAGATAAAATACTTGATCGGCCTTGCCAGATTCATGGCACCCCCAATAAACCCGCCAACCACACCAACAGAAATTTTTGGGTCTTCAAACAAGCCAGCAAGCTTAACGCCAAACACAAGGGAAAGGGGTCGCCAAGCGACGACGATGACCAAGAGCCTCGTCAGCCGAACACAGGGGGACAGAAGCAATTTCCCCCCAAAGTAAAAACAGTGAATATGATATATGTCACACATATCCCTAGGAGGGAGCACAAACACGCACTACGGGACGGCTACACCATGGAGCCGGTCGCCCCCAAATATAATAATAACCATTTTATTATTGCCTCTAGGGCATATTTCCAACAGTCTCCCACTTGCACTAGAGTCAATGGTCTAGTTACATTGTGATGAATCGAACACCCATGCAGTTCTGGTGTTGATCATGTTTTGCTCTAGGGAGAGGTTTAGTCAACGGATCTGCCACATTCAGGTCCGTATGTACTTTACAAATCTCTGTGTCTCCATTTTGAACACTTTCCCGAATGGAGTTGAAGCAACGCTTGATATACCTGGTCTTCCTGTGAAACCTGGGCTCCTTGGCAACGGCAATAGCTCCAGTGTTGTCACAGAAGAGAGTCATCGGGCCCGACGCATTGGGTATGACTCATAGGTCGGTAATGAACTCCTTCACCCAGACTGCTTCTTGTGCTGCCTCCGAGGCTGCCATGTACTCCGCTTCACATGTAGATCCCGCCACAACGCTTTGCTTGCAACTGCACCAGCTTACTGCCCCACCATTCAAAATATACACGTATCCGGTTTGTGACTTAGAGTCATCCAGATCTGTGTCAAAGCTAGCATCGACGTAACCTTTACGACGAGCTCTTCATCACCTCCATACACGAGAAACATGTCCTTAGTCCTTTTCAGGTACTTCAGGATATTCTTGGCCGCTGTTCGGTGTTGCATGCCGGGATTACTTTGGTACCTTCCTACCAAACTTACGGCAAGGTTTACATCAGGTCTGGTACACAGCATAGCATACATGATAGACCCTATGGCCGGGGCATAGGGGATGACACTCATCTTTTCTATATCTTCTGCCGTGGTCGGGCATTGAGCCGTGCTCAATCTCGTACCTTGCGATACAGGCAAGAACCCCTTCTTTGACTAATCCATTTTGAACATCTTCAATATCTTGTCAAGGTATGTACTCTGTGAAAGACCAATGAGGCGTCTCGATCTATCTCTATAGATCTTGATGCCTAATATATAAGCAGCTTCTCCAAGGTCCTTCATTGAAAAACACTTGTTCAAGTAGGCCTTTATGCTTTCCAAGAATTCTATATCATTTCCCATCAACAGTATGTCATCCACATACAATATGAGAAATGCTACAGAGCTCCCACTCACTTTCTTGTAAATGCAGGCTTCTCCATAAGTCTGCGTAAACCCAAACGCTTTGATCATCTCATCAAAACGAATGTTCCAACTCCGAGATGCTTGCACCAGCCCATAAATCGAGCATTGGAGCTTGCACACCTTGTCAGCATTCTTAGGATCGACAAAACCTTCTGGCTGCATCATATACAATTCTTCCTTAAGGAAACCATTAAGGAATGCCGTTTTGACGTCCATTTGCCATATTTCATAATCATAGAATGCGGCAATTGCTAACATGATTCGGACGGACTTCAGCTTCGCTACGGGTGAGAAAGTCTCATCGTAGTCAACTGTCAGGACCCCGACTCGATGTCACATCAATCTAGCCGGTAACACCTCATATCACTTTGCGGCCTCACGCACGGTATCCCCACGGGTGTCGCCTTACCTTTGCCCGGGACCGTTTGCGCCTTTTGGCTCACGTATATGATAGTGTCGCTAGCATCCATATGATAAGGAGCCCGGGCTGACATGACTAGTCGTAAACCCAAAGTGGCACAGACTTACAGGGACAGGCATTCATGACCCAGCTTCGAACGTGTCGGTCATCAGCAAGTGGGTTCGGGCTGTAGCACTGGGCTAGCAGGACTCCGGTAAACCGGGCTGTAGCGGGCTAACAGGACTCCGGTACTCAAAGCGTGACATTTCCCCGAAGGGACAGACACAGGAACGAAGAAGGACACATGCCGGCCAGCCTAAGTGTTCCAGAGCAGTAGCAAGCTACCATGGCTCAGCGGTAACACTAGGAGACATTTCCCGGTAAGAGAGGCTACTAAAGATAAACAACTAGATAGTCAGATCCCACACATACCAAGCATTTCAATAACATACACACAATATGCTCGATATGTGCAATACAACATGGCATCACAAAATGACTCTACGACTCAAGTAGTTTATTCAATAGGCTCCGAGGAGCGAGATATTACAAACAGGGGTCTCATGACCCAACATTCAGAGCATACAAGTCAAAGCACAAGCGGAAGCTATCATGTCTGAGTACAGACATCTAGAAATGAAGAAGGCTGAGAAGCCTGACTATCTACCAGATCCTGTCGGGGCACAAGATCGTAGCTGAGGTAACAAGCTAAACGTCGAAGTCCACGCGAAACTACTAGTGAGACCGAAGTCTCTCTGCAAAACATAAAATAGGCAAACGTGAGTACAAATGTACCCAGCAAGACTTACATCAGAACTAACTACATATGCATCATTATCAACAAAGGGGTGGTGGGGTTTAACTGCAGCAAGCCAGCTTTGACTCGGTGGCTATCCTAACTACGACTGCAAGCGACTCTTTTGAGGTGGCGCACACGAGTCCACATATTCACCATATCAATACACCACTATGGATCCGCTCCCGTCTCCCTTCGAGAACGCCATCCATAGCACTCACGCTTATCTTGCGTATTTTAGAGTATCCACTTTCACTTGTCTATGAACTATGCAAGGGGTCCAAGTTTCCATATCCGAGGAATCCGGCTATTCGAATAGATGATGTTAACCCTGCAGGGGTGTACTTCTTCACACACGCTCTCGCCACTTACCGCCCTGTACACGTCATGTACCTCGGCAACCTTCAAGCGGAAGCCGGGCGAGGGAGTTGGCCACGACCTGACTAACCGAACAAGTCTCTAGTCCAGGTTTATCGCCTATTCGGGTTCCATCCGCAAGGAGATCCGGCCGGGGTGTCGCTCACGGCCCCAAACGATGTGTGCAGGGTTCCCAAGCCCACCAACCGGGTGCCACTTGGTACACCGTGCCACTGTGCCTAGTCTGTCCCAAGCCCACCTGTACCGGGTGCCACTTGGTAGACTACTAACACTACCTACAAATACTAGAAACTAGTTGCAACTCCTGGACAGAGCTCATGTTGATTAATAAGTCGAGAGGGGTCGAGTTACCGGAACCCAATGTGTGGTAGTAACTGGTCATGGATCACAAACACAGAACTCAGTTCCTGAGGACGGCTGCAATGAGACAACCCACCATGTACTCCTACATGGCCTCTCACCGCTACCTTTACCAAATCGTGTTCACACACTTAGCTCACACACAGTAGGACATGTTCACACGCCTCTGATTCATCCCCGATGAATCAGACCTGACTCAACTCTAAGCAATAGCAGGCATGACAAACAAACATGAATGAGTAGGCACAACAGGGCTCAAACAACTCCTACTCATGCTAGTGGGTTTCATCTATTTACTGTGGAATGACAGGTCATGCAAAGGATAAAGGGGTTCAGCTACCGCAGCAAGTAACAGTTGAATCGTTGTTGTCCTAATGCAGTAATAGAGAGCAGGAGCGAGAGAGTAGGATTTTAGCGGAATGAACAAGGGGGTTTTGCTTGCCTGGCACTTCTGAAGATAGCATTGAGTCTTCATCAGTGTCAACGATCACATCATCGGTATCACGTCTATCGAGAGGGGACAAATACCGGCAACACAAAAGGGAACACAATCAATGCAATGCACAATATGATGCATGATCATGACATGGCAAAATGAATGTGTTTTGAGCTAATGCAACTAGCAACAGATTAAATGAAGTTGGTTTGAATACAAGATTCAAATTCAAACTCCATATGTGATTAATCAAATGCCATTTAATTGATTTGTGCTAAACAGCAGCTATAAGTTGTTCTAACATGCATGAAAATGGTACAGATGGATTCCTTGAATTTTTCTGATAATTTTTCATATATAATTTATTTAATTTGGAGTTACGGTTAATTTTCTATGATTTATTGAAGTTTTAGCTATTTTCTGGAAATAACAAATCATTTAAGAATTATTTAAATTCCAGAAAACATTTACTGCGTCAGCAGTGCGTCACCGTGATGTCAGCAAGTCAACAGGGGTCGGTCAGGGTCAAACCTGACGTGTGGGGTCCACACGTCAGTGACTAACTAACTAACCTAATTTTAATTAGAGCCTGGGCCCGCATGTCAGTGTCAGCAGGGGGGGTAATTAGTTAAAATAAACTAAACTAATTAACAGGGGGGCTGGCCCGACCTGTCATCGACCCAGGGGGGGTCAAACCCCTGGTCAACAGGGCCTAACCCGCCGGCGGTGAGTCGCCGGCGAGGCCGAGGCGGCGGAGGCCTTCGGGTTTCGTGCTCCGGCGACCAAACGGACGGAGGAGGGGCTCCACGCGTAGCTGGGAGTCGCCCGCATCCATCTGTGCAAACGGCAGGGGCTGAGGTGGCCCGAGCTCACCGGAACGGGGCCCGCGGCGGCGACCGGAGTTCGGGCCAGCACGGGCACGGGGCTACGCTTGGCGAGCGAGCGAGCTGAGAGGCTGGGCAGCACCTGCTAGTCATGGGGAGCACTAAGAGCAGCTCAGTGGGGCCAGGGGAGCACGGAGGCTATGCGTGCAGCAGCAATGGCGGACGGTGGCTTCGGTGCTCGTGGGGAACGGCGCTACGGCACGGAGGGGAGCATGCTGAGTTAGGGGAGAGGGTCAGTGACTCACGGCGATGACGAGGGGACGCTCGGCGGGGTCGGGGACGGTCCGGAGCCGGCGAATTTGACGAAGATGGCCGGCGGGTCCGAGGTAGAAGACGACGGCGATGGCGGCGATGCAGGGCTTCCGGAGGGCTGTGGATCGGTGGGAAGGAAGAGGGGGTCGAGGCGGAGCTCCTGGGTGCATCGACGAGGCTAGGGGTGGCCGGTGGCCATGCGTACGGCGACGATGACGGCGAGCTCCGCTCGGTGGTGTGCGCGGGAGGGAAGCAGAGGAGGGAACGGGGTCCAGGGGAAGAGAGGGGAGGTGCAGGGGGCGAGGGGGAGTGCGTGGCTCCCTCGGGTGCCTCCAGCGGTGAGCAGGTAAGCAGGAGGTGGCCGGAGCGTGCGCGCGCGCGTCGGGCACACGCCCTCCTGCCTACTGGCAGGAGGTTGAAGACGGTGGCGACCACGGTGGGCTGGGCCGCACAGTGCTGGACCAGCACAGGAGCTGGGCCGGCTCTGGTGGGCTGCACGGGTGAGGCCAGGTAAGTCCAGGTAAGTTCTGTTTTATATTTTTCTGTTCTGTTTTGTTTTATTAATTTATTTTGCCACTGTTTTGAATTTTAAAATAATTCAAACAATGCCAAAAACTCCTCTGAATATTTTATATTGCTAGATGGACTTTTCCAAAAGCTTATAAAATATTTCAGGGGTATTTAAATTATATTCTAGTTATATGAATATAATTCAAATTCAAATAGCTAATGATTTAAATTCAAAGTCCCAAAAATAAATCCTTAAAAATGTTCAATATTTTGGTTGGGACCAGAACCCTTACCAAAAATTATCAAACATTTAAGAGGAGCACTTTGGAGCAATGAATGAGATTTCTAGGGTTTTTGCCCCTCTTTTATTTAGGGTTTTGAGGCTTCCAATATTCCTCAATTCAAGTTTCAAAAATATAGACATGATGCACACATGAAGCTAACCTAGAGCAATGCCAGAAGCTAGGGATGTGACATCAACCCCTTGAACTTGTCGATAACCCTTAGCGACAAGCCGAGCTTTATAGATGGTCACATTACCATCCGCGTCTGTCTTCTTCTTAAAGATCCAATTATTTTCTATGGCTCCCTGATCATCGGGCAAGTCAGTCAAAGTCCACACTTCGTTTTCATACATGGATCCTATCTCGGATTTCATGGCTTCCAGCCATTTGTCAGAATCCGGGCCCGCCATCGCTTCTTCATAGTTTGAAGGTTCACCGTTGTCTAACAACATGATTTCCAAGACAGGTTGTCGTACCACTCTGGTGCGGAACGTGTCCTCATGGACCTACGAAGTTCAGTAGTAACTTGATCTGAAGTTTCATGATCATCATCATTAACTTCCTCTCTAGTCGGTGCAGGCACGTGAGGAACATTTTCTTGAGCTGCGCCACTTACCGGTTCAAGAGGTAATACTTCATCAAGTTCTACTTTCCTCCCACTTATTTCTTTCAAGAGAAACTCTTTCTCTTTAAAGGACCCATTCTTGGCAACAAAGATCTTGCCTTCAGATCTGAGGTAGAAGGTATACCCAACAGTTTCTTTAGGGTATCCTATGAAGACGCATTTTTCCGACTTGGGTTTGAGCTTTTCAGGTTGAAGTTTCTTGACATAAGCTTCGCATCCCCAAACTTTTAGAAACGACATCTTAGGTTTCTTCCCAAACCATAATTCATATGGTGTCGTCTCAACGGATTTCGACGGAGCCCTATTTAGAGTGAATGCGGCAGTCTCTAAAGCATAGCCCCAAAATGACAGCGGTAAATTGGTAAGAGACATCATAGACCGCACCATATCCAATAGAGTGTGATTATGATGTTCGGACACACCATTACGCTGAGGTGTTCCAGGCGGCGTGAGTTGTGAAACTATTCCATATTTTCTTAAGTGTGTGCCAAATTCGTGACTCAAGTATTCTCCCCCACGATCTGATTGCAAGAACTTGATTTTCTTGTCACGTTGATTCTCAACCTCACTCTGAAATTCCTTGAACTTTTCAAAGGTCTCAGACTTGTGTTTCATTAAGTAGACATACCCATATCTACTCAAGTCATCAGTGAGGGTGAGAACTTAACGATAGCCACCGCGAGCCTCAACACTCATTGGACCGCACACATCAGTATGTATGATTTCCAATAAGTTGGTTGCTCGCTCCATTGTCCCTGAGAACGGAGTCTTGGTCATTTTACCCATGAGGCATGGTTCGCACGTGTCAAATGATTCGTAATCAAGAGACTATAAAAGTCCATCTGCATGGAGCTTCTTCATGCGTTTGACACCTATGTGACCAAGGCGGCAGTGCCACAAGTATGTGGGACTATCATTATCAACCTTACATCTTTTGGTATTCACACTATGAATATGTGTAGCATTACGCTCGAGATTCATTAAGAATAAACCATTCACCATCGGAGCATGACCATAAAACATATCTCTCGTATAAATAGAACAACCATTATTCTCGGATTTAAATGAGTAGCCATCTCGAATTAAACGAGATCCTGGTACAATGTTCATGCTCAAAGCTGGCACTAAATAACAATTATTGAGGTTTAAAACTAATCCCGTAGGTAAATGTAGAGGCAGCGTGCCGACGGTGATCACATCGACCTTGGAACCATTTCCGACGCGCATCGTCACCTCGTCCTTCGCCAGTCTCCGCTTATTCCGTAGCTCCTTCTTTGAGTTACAAATGTGGGCAACCGCACTGGTATCCAATACCCAGGAGCTACTACGAGTACTGGTAAGGTACACATCAATTACATGTATATCACATATACCTTTAGTGTTGTCGGCCTTCTTGTCCGCTAAGTATTTGGGGCAGTTCCGCTTCTAGTGACCACTTCCCTTGCAATAAAAAACACTCAGCCTCGGGCTTGGGTCCATTCTTTGGCTTCTTCCCAGCAGCTTGCTTACCGGGCGCGGCAACTCCCTTGCCGTCCTTCTTGAAGTTCTTCTTACCCTTGCCTTTCTTGAACTTAGTGGTTTTATTCACCATGAACACTTGATGTTCCTTTTTGATTTCCACCTCTGCTAATTTCAGCATTGAATACACCTCAGGAATGGTCTTTTCCATCCCCTGCATATTGAAGTTCATCACAAAGCTCTTGTAGCTCGGTGGAAACGACTGAAGGATTCTGTTAATGACCGCATCATCCGGGAGATTAACTCCTAGCTGAGTCAAGCGGTTATGCAACCCAGATATTCTGAGTATGTGCTCACTGACAGAACTACTTTCCTCCAGCTTACAGCTGAAGAACTTGTCGGAGACTTCATATCTCTCGACCCGGACATGAGTTTGAAAAACCATTTTCAGCTCTTCGAACATCTCATATGCTCCGTGTCTCTCAAAATGCTTTTGGAGCCCTGGTTCTAAGTTGTAAAGCATGCTGCACTGAACGAGGGAGTAATCATCAGCACGTGACTGCCAAGCATTCATAACGTCTTGGTTCTCTGGGACAGGTGCGTCACCTACCGGTGCTTCTAGGACATAATCTTTCTTGGCAGCTATGAGGATGATCCTCAGGTTCCGGACCCAGTCCGTATAGTTGCTGCCATCGTCTTTCAGCTTGGTTTTCGCTAGGAACGCGTTGAAGTTGAGGACAACGTGGGCCATTTGATCTACAAGACATATTGTAAAGATTTTAGACTAAGTTCATGATAATTAAGTTCATCTAATCAAATTACTCAATGAACTCCCACTCAGATAGACATCCCTCCAGTCATCTAAGTGAAACATGATCCGAGTTAACTAGGCTGTGTCCGATCATCACGTGAGATGGACTATCCAACATTGGTGAACATCTTCATGTTGATCGTATCTTCTATACGACTCATGCTTGACCTTTCGGTCTTCCGTGTTCCGAGGCCATGTCTGTACATGCTAGGCTCGTTAAGTCAACCTAAGTGTATTGCGTGTGTAAATCTGGCTTACACCTGTTGTATTCAAACGTTAGAATCTATCACACCCGATCATCACGTGGTGCTTCAAAACAACGAACCTTCGCAACAGTGCATAGTTAGGGGGAACACTTTCTTGAAATTATTACGAGGGATCATCTTATTTAAGCTATCGTCGTTCTAAGCGTGCATAGTAACTACGCATAGACCTAGCTCATGATGCCACTGTTGGGGAACGTAGCAGAATTTTAAAATTTTCTATGCATCACCAAGATCAATCTATGGAGTCATCTAGCAAA
Source organism: Triticum dicoccoides (assembly GCF_002162155.2). Taxonomy (NCBI): domain Eukaryota; kingdom Viridiplantae; phylum Streptophyta; class Magnoliopsida; order Poales; family Poaceae; genus Triticum; species Triticum dicoccoides. Next base: position 695,128,017 of record NC_041392.1, on the reverse strand, counting down.
GAGGGAGAGAGGAGTGCATCTACATACCGTTGTAGATCGTGCGCGGAAGCGTTCAAGAGAACGGAGTTGATGGAGTCGTACTCGTCGTGATCCAAATCACCGATGACCAAGTGCCGAACGGACGGCACCTCCATGTTCAACACACGTACGGTTGGGAAGACGTCTCCTCCAACTTGATCCAGCAAGGGGGAAGGAGAGGTTGATGAAGATCCAGCAGCACGACGGCGTGGTGGTGGATGCAGCAGGATCCCAGCAGGGCTTCGCCAAGCGCAAGCGGGGAGGAGATGTGTTATAGAGGGAGAGGGAGGCGCCAAGAGCAAAGGTGCGGCTGCCCTCCCTCCCCCCTCTTTATATAGGGGCCTTGGGGGGCGCCGGCCCTAGGGAGATGGATCTCCAAGGGGGCGGCGGCCAAGGGTGGCTTGCCCCCCAAGCCAAGTGGGGGGCGCCCCCACCCCTAGGGTTTCCCAACCCTAGACAAAGGGCAGGCCCAAGGGGGGCGCACCAGCCCACTAGGGGCTGGTTACCCACCTAATTCAGCCCATGGGGCCCTCCGGGATAGGTGGCCCCACCCGATGGACCCCCGGGACCCTTCCGGTGGTCCCGGTACAATACCGGTAATCCCCGAAACCTTCCCGATGGCCAAAACTGGACTTCCCATATATAAATCTTTACCTCCGGACCATTCCGGAACTCCTCGTGACGTCCAGGATCTCATCCGGGACTCCGAACAACTTTTGGGTTACTACATACTAATATCTCTACAACGCTAGCGTCACCGAACCTTAAGTGTGTAGACCCTATGGGTTCGGGAGACATGCAGACATGACCGAGACGCTTCTCCGGTCAATAACCAACAGCGGGATCTGGATACCCATGTTGGCTCCCACATGCTCCACGATGATCTCATTGGATGAACCACGATTTCGAGGATTCAATCATTCCGTATACAATTCCCTTTGTCAATCGGTACGTTACTTGCCCGAGACTCGATCGTCGGTATCCCAATACCTAGTTCAATCTCGTTACCGGCAAGTCACTTTACTCGTGCCGTAATGCATGATCCCGTGATCAACCACTTGGTCACATTGAGCTCATTATGATGATGCATTACCGAGTGGGCCCAGAGATACCTCTCGGTCATACGGAGTGACAAATCCCAGTCTCGATTCGTGCCCACCCAATAGACACTTTCGGAGATACCTGTAATGTACCTTTATAGTCACCCAGTTACGTTGTGATGTTTGGCACACCCAAGGCACTCCTACGGTATCCGGGAGTTGCACAATCTCATGGTCTAAGGAAATGATACTTGACATTCAGAAAAGCTACAGCAAACGAACTACATGATCTTTGAGCTAAGCATAGGATTGGGTCTTGTCCATCACATCATTCTCCTAATGATGTGATCCCGTTATCAATGACATCCAATGTCCATAGTCAGGAAACCATGACTATCCTTTGATCAACGAGCTAGTCAACTAGAGGCTCACTAGGGACGTGTTGTGGTCTATTTATTCACACATGTATTACGATTTCCGGATAACACAATTATAGCATGAACAATAGACAATTATCATGAACAAAGAAATATAATAATAACCATTTTATTATTGCCTCTAGGTCATATTTCCAACAGTCTCCCACTTGCACTAGAGTCAATAGTCTAGTTACATTGTGATGAATCGTACACCCATGCAGTTCTGGTGTAGATCATGTTTTGCTCTAGGGAGAGGTTTAGTCAACGGATCTGCCACATTCAGGTCGGTATGTACTTTACAAATCTCTATGTCTCCATTTTGAACACTTTCACGAATGGAGTTGAAGCGACGCTTGATATGCCTGGTCTTCCTGTGAAACCTGGGCTCCTTGGCAAGGGCAATAGCTCCAGTGTTGTCACAGAAGAGAGTCATCGGGACCGACGCATTGGGTATGACTCCTAGGTCGGTAATGAACTCCTTCACCCAGATTGCTTCTTGTGCTGCCTCCGAGGCTGCCATGTACTCCGCTTCACATGTAGATCCTGCCACAACGCTTTCCTTGCAACTGCACCAGCTTACTGCCCCACCATTCAAAATGTACACGTATCTGGTTTGTGACTTAGAGTCATCCAGATCTGTGTCGAAGCTAGCATCGACGTAACCCTTTACGACGAGCTCTTCGTCACCTCCATACACGAGAAACATGTCCTTAGTCCTTTTCAGGTACTTCAGGATATTCTTGACCAATGTCCAGTGTTCCATGCCGGGATTACTTTGGTACCTTCCTACCAAACTGACGGCAAGGTTTACATCAGGTCTGGTACACAGCATAGCATACATGATAGACCCTATGGCCGAGGCATAGGGGACGACACTCATCTTTTCTCTATCTTCTGCCGTGGTCGGGCATTGAGCCGCGCTCAATCTCGTACCTTGCAATACAGGAAACAACCCCTTCTTTGACTGATCCATTTTGAACTTCTTCAATATCTTGTCAAGGTACGTACTCTGTGAAAGACCAATGAGGCGCCTTGATCTATCTCTCTAGATCTTGATGCCAAATATATAAGCAGCTTCTCCAAGGTCCTTCATTGAAAAACACTTGTTCAAGTAGGCCTTTATGCTTTCCAAGAATTCTATATCATTTCCCATCAACAGTATGTCATCCACATACAATATGAGAAATGCTACAGAGCTCCCACTCACTTTCTTGTAAATGCAGGCTTCTCCATAAGTCTGCGTAAACCCAAACGCTTTGATCATCTCATCAAAACGAATGTTCCAACTCCGAGATGCTTGCACCAGCCCATAAATTGAGCGTTGGAGCTTGCACACCTTGTCAGCATCTTTAGGATCGACAAAACCTTCCGGCTGCATCATATACAATTCTTCCTTAAGGAAACCATTAAGGAATGCTGTTTTGACGTCCATTTGCAATATCTCAAAATCATAGAATGTGGCAATTGCTAACATGGTTCGGACGGACTTCAGCTTCACTACGGATGAGAAAGTCTCATCGTAGTCAACCCCTTGAACTTGTCGATAACCCTTAGCGACAAGCCGAGCTTTATAGATGGTCACATTACCATCCGCATCTGTCTTCTTCTTAAAGATCCATTTATTTTCTATGGCTCGCCGATCATTGGGCAAGTCAGTAAAAGTCCATACTTTGTTTTCATACATGGATCCTATCTCGGATTTCATGGCTTCCAGCCATTCGTCGGAATCCGGGCCCGCCATCGCTTCTTCATAGTTCGAAGGTTCATCGTTGTCTAACAACATGATTTCCAAGACAGGGTTGCCGTACCACTCTGGTGCGGAACGTGTCCTCGTGGACCTACAAAGTTCATTAGTAACTTGATCTGAAGTTTCATGATCATCATCATTAACTTCCTCTCTAGTCGGTGCAGGCACCTCAGGAACATTTTCTTGAGTTGCGCCACTTACCGGTTCAAGAGGTAATACTTCATCAAGTTCTACTTTCCTCCCACTTATTTCTTTCGAGAGAAACTCTTTCTCTACAAAGGACCCATTCTTGGCAACAAAGATGTTGCCTTCGGATCTGAGGTAGAAGGTATACCCAACAGTTTCTTTAGGGTATCCTATGAAGACGCATTTTTCCGACTTGGGCTCGAGCTTTTCAGGTTGAAGTTTCTTGACATAAGCATCGCATCCCCAAACTTTTAGAAACGACAGCTTAGGTTTCTTCACAAACCATAATTCATACGGTGTCGTCTCAACGGATTTCGACGGAGCCCTATTTAAAGTGAATGCGGTAGTCTCTAAAGCATAGCCCCAAAATGCCAGCGGTAAATCGGTAAGAGACATCATAGATCGCACCATATCCAATAGAGTGCGATTACGATGTTCGGACACACCATTACGCTGAGGTGTTCCAGGCAGCGTGAGTTGGGAAACTATTCCACATTTTCTTAAGTGTGTGCCAAATTCGTGACTCAAGTATTCTCCCCCACGATCTGATCGCAAGAACTTGATTTTCTTGTCACGTTCATTCTCAACCTCACTCTGAAATTCCTTGAACTATTCAAAGGTCTCAGATTTGTGTTTCATTAAGTAGACATACCCATATCTACTCAAGTCATCAGTGAGGGTGAGAACATAACGATAGCCACCGTGAGCCTCAACACTCATTGGACCGCACACATCAGTATGTATGATTTCCAATAAGTTGGTTGCTCGCTCCATTGTTCCTGAGAACGGAGTCTTGGTCATTTTACCCATGAGGCATGGTTCGCACGTGTCAAATGATTCGTAATCAAGAGACTATAAAAGTCCATCTGCATGGAGCTTCTTCATGCGTTTGACACCTATGTGACCAAGGTGGCAGTGCCACAAGTATGTGGGACTATCATTATCAACCTTACATCTTTTGGTATTCACACTGTGAATATGTGTAGCATTACGCTCGAGATTCATTAAGAATAAACCATTCACCATTGGAGCATGACCATAAAACATATCTCTCATATAAATAGAACAACCATTATTCTCGGATTTAAATGAGTAGCCATCTCGAATTAAACGAGATCCTGATACTATGTTCATGCTCAAAGCTGGCACTAAATAACAATTATTGAGGTTTAAAACTAATCCCGTAGGTAAATGTAGAGGCAGCGTGCCGACGGCGATCACATCGACCTTGGAACCATTCCCGACGCGCATCGTCACCTCGTCCTTCGCCAGTCTCCGCTTATTACGCAGCTCCTGCTTTGATTTACAAATGTGAGCAACCGCACCGGTATCAAATACCCAGGATCTACAACGAGTACTGGTAAGGTACACATCAATTACATGTATATCACATATACCTTTAGTGTTGCCGGCCTTCTTGTCCGCTAAGTATTTGGGGCAATTCCGCTTCTAGTGACCACTTCCCTTGCAATAAAAACACTCAGTCTCGGGCTTGAGTCCATTCTTTGGCTTCTTCCCGGCAGCTTGCTTACCGGGCGCGGCAACTCCCTTGCCATCCTTCTTGAAGTTCTTCTTACCCTTGCCTTTCTTGAACTTAGTGGTTTTATTCACCATCAACACTTGATGTTCATTTTTGATTTCCACCTCTGCTGATTTCAGCATTGAATACACCTCAGGAATGGTCTTTTCCATCCCCTGCATATTAAAGTTCATCACAAAGCTCTTGTAGCTTGGTGGAAGCGACTGAAGGATTCTGTCAATGACCGTGTCATCCGGGAGATTAACTCCCAGCTGAGTCAAGCGGTTATGCAACCCAAACATTCTGAGTATGTGCTCAGTGACAGAACTATTTTCCTCCATCTTACAGCTAAAGAACTTGTCGGATACTTCATATCTCTCGACCCGGGCATGAGCTTGAAAAACCATTTTCAGCTCTTCGAACATCTCATATGCTCCGTGTCTCTCAAAACGCTTTAGGAGCCCCGGTTCTAAGCTGTAAAGCATGCCGCACTGAACGAGGGAGTAATCATCAGCACGTGACTGCCAAGTGTTCATAACGTCTTGGTTCACTGGGACAGGTGTGTCACCTAGCAGTGCTTCTAGGACATAATCTTTCTTGGCAGCTATGAGGATGATCCTCAGGTTCCGGACCCAGTCCGTATAGTTGCTGCCATCATCTTTCAGCTTGGTTTTCTCTAGGAACGCGTTGAAGTTGAGGACAACGTGGGCCATTTGATATACAAGACATATTGTAAAGATTTTAGACTAAGTTCATGATAATTAAGTTCATCTAATCAAATTACTCAATGAACTTCCACTCAGATAGACATCCCTCCAGTCATCTAAGTGAAACATGATCCGAGTTAACTAGGCCGTGTCCGACCATCACATGAGACGGACTAGCCAACATCGGTGAACATCTTCATGTTGATCATATCTTCTATACGACTCATGCTTGACCTTTCGGTCTTCTGTGTTCTGAGGCCATGTCTGTACATGCTAGGCTCGTCAAGTCAACCTAAGTGTATTGCATGTGTAAATCTGGCTTACACCCGTTGTATTCGAACGTTAGAATCTATCACACCCGATCATCACGTGGTGCTTCGAAACAATGAACCTTCGCAACGGTGCACAGTTAGGGGGAACACTTTCTTGAAATTATTATGAGGGATCTTCTTATTTAAGCTACTGTCGTTCTAAGCAAATAAGATGTAAAACATGATAAACATCACATGCAATCAAATAGTGACATGATATGTCCAATATCATTTGCTCCTTTTGATCTCCATCTTCGGGGCTCCATGATCATCGTTGTCACCGGCATGACACCATGATCTCCATCATTGTGTCTTCTTGAAGTTGTCTCGTCATCTATTACTTCTACTACTATGGCTAACGCTTTAGCAATAAAGTAAAGTAATTACATGACGTTTATGTTGACACGCAGGTCATAAATAAATAAAGACAACTCCTATGGCTCCTGTCGGTTGTCATACTCATCGACATGCATGTCGTGATTCCTATTACAAGAACATGATCATCTCATACATCACATATATCATTCATCACATCCTTTGGCCATATCACATCACAAAACACTTGCTGCAAAAACAAGTTAGACGTCCTCTAATTGTTGTTGCAAGTTTTTACGTTGCTGCTATAGGTTTCTAACAAGAACATTTCTTACCTACGCCAAAACCATAACGTGAATTGCCAATTTCTATTTACCCTTCATAAGGACCCTGTTCATCGAATCTGATCCGACTAAAGTGGGAGAGACAGATAGCCGCCAGCCACCTTATGCAACTAGTGCACGTCAGTCGGTGGAACCAGTCTCACGTAAGCGTACGTGTAAGGTCGGTCCGGGCCGCTTCATCCCATGATGCCGCCGAATCAAGATAAGACTAGTAACAGCAAGTAAATTGACAATATCGACGCCCACAACTGCTTTGTGTTCTACTCGTGCATAGTAACTACACATAGACCTAGCTCATGATGCCACTGTTGGGGAACGTAGCATAATTTTTAAAATTTTCTACGCATCACCAAGATCAATTTATGGAGCCATCTAGCAACGAGGGAGAGAGGAGTGCATCTACATACCCTTGTAGATCGCGCGCGGAAGCGTTCAAGAGAACGGGGTTGATGGAGTCGTACTCGACGTGATCCAGATCACCGATGACCAAGTGCCGAACGGATGGCACCTCCGCGTTCAACACACGTACGGTTGGGAAGATGTCTCCTCCAACTTGATCCAGCAAGTGGGAAGGAGAGGTTGATGAAGATCCGGCAGCACGACAGCGTGGCGGTGGAAGCAACGGTGATCTCGGCAGGGCTTCGCCAAGCGCAGGGAGCGGAGGAGTGTCACGGGAGGGAGAGGGAGAGGCCAGGGGCTTGGGTCCGGCTGCCCTCCCTCCCCCCCACTATATATAGGGTGCCTAGGGGGTGCCGGCCCTAGGAGATCCAATCTCCTAGGGGGGCGGCGGCCAAGGGGGTGCCTTGCCCCCCAAGGCAAGGGTGGCGCCCCCCACCCCTAGGGTTTCTAACCCTAGGCACAGGGGGAGGCCCAAGGGGGGTGCACCAGCCCACTAGGGGCTGGTTCCCCTCCCACTTCAGCCCATGGGGTCCTCCGGTATAGGTGGCCACACCCGGTGGACCCCCGGGACCCTTCCGGTGGTCCTGGTACAATACCGATTACCCCCGAAACTTTCCCGATGGCCGAAACTTGACTTCCTATATATAAATCTTCACCTCCGGACCATTCCGGAACTCCTCGTGATGTCCGGGATCTCATACGGGACTCCGAACAACTTTCGGGTTACCGTGTGCTAATATCTCTACAACCCTAGCGTCACCGAACCTTAAGTGTGTAGACCCTACGGGTTCGGGAGACATGCAGACATGACCGAGACGCTTCTTCGGTCAATAACCAATAGCGGGATCTGGATACCCATGTTGGCTCCCACATGCTCCACGATGATCTTGTCGGATGAACCACGATGTCGAGGATTCAATCAATCCGTATACAATTCCCTTTGTCAATCGGTACGTTACTTGCCCGAGACTCGATCGTCGGTATCCCAATACCTAGTTCAATCTCGTTACCGGCAAGTCACTTTACTCGTGCCGTAATGCATGATCCCGTGATCAACCACTTGGTCACATTGAGCTCATTATGATGATGCATTACCGAGTGGGCCCAGAGATACCTCTCCGTCATACGGAGTGACAAATCCCAGTCTCGATTCGTGCCAACCCAACAGACACTTTCGGAGATACCTGTAATGTACCTTTATAGTCACCCAGTTACGTTGTGATGTTTGGCACACCCAAGGCACTCCTACGGTATCCGGGAGTTGCACAATCTCATGGTCTAAGGAAATGATACTTGACATTCAGAAAAGCTACAGCAAAAGAACTACACGATCTTTGAGCTATGCTTAGGATTGGGTCTTGTCCATCACATCATTCTCCTAATGATGTGATCCCATTATCAATGACATCCAATGTCCATAGTCAGGAAACCATGACTATCGTTTGATCAACGAGCTAGTCAACTAGAGGCTCACTAGGGACGTGTTGTGGTCTATGTATTCACACATGTATTACGATTTCCGGATAACACAATTATAGCATGAATAATAGACAATTATCATGAACAAAGAAATATAATAATAACCATTTTATTATTGCATCTAGGTCATATTTCCAACATGCACAATTATGCACTCAAAATACCTTGGACATCGGATGAGGCAATATACGGACATGCCTATACAAAGGTTCAACCTTATACGGCCTTGCCCTTTCTTTAATCATCCTTCCTTTTTTACCGCAGGTGAATCAACACCTACTCATTCTTCAGACCCACGAGGACTCTTTTCGATCCCGGTTCCATATATATGGCCGAAGACCATTCCTTTAAAGAAATCTTTCTTATTTGGGCGAAGGTGCAGACATGCGGCAGGAAGACCACAACTTCACTCAAGGACATGTATAGAGCTTTTCCCTTCGCCCTAGACCCCTGGCATGTAAATGGCCTTGGTGATTATGGTACCTTCTGTAAGATCACGTCTTGACGTATCAATCAGATTTCAGTGAGCCAAAATTCTTATTCGGTATCATTTTTATTATGTCTGTTATGTGGTTCCACGTACACACCTCGGCATAAAACTGCCAGGGGCTCTATAAGGCAACATATGTGTTGCCAAACAAAAGTCCGAACAGCTTTTCAGCACATTTCGGCGTCCCGAGTTCGGCATTATATGCATCGGCTCCGAATCATGTCTTTGGTCAATAGTTGGGTTGCCCGGCTCTTGTGCTTGCTACCTTATGTTCTGTCTGGTCGGCTAGGGTAGTAAAGAGAGAACTACTCCGATTGTGTTTCTAGTTCGTCCAGTTAAGCACCTCAGTAGAGAAAGCCGAAAACTGACTGTCATGATGCGGTGAGAGCTGGTCAGCTACTCGGCGATTCATTACATTCATTAGTTATTTTTCCGTATTACACGAAGGACCATGTCCCGGTCACCTATGTAACGCAACCGTACTCGGATCACCGCGTACATACTAGGGGCTACATCGTAGACCCACCGTAAAACTCCTATAGCTAAGTGAAAGTGTTAAAGCCCTATAGTCCGATTGCCTAGTTCGCCGCACTGACACCTCCGTTATGGACCAAGACATTGGGTCAAGAGTGATCAAGTGTTAATCCAAACACCCCCATATTATATGCGAGGGGACTGAAGCCGATGACTGGAAAACTTTCAGATTATAAAAAAAGGGCCACATAGGAGGAAAAAACTTTCACAAAAAGGTATGAGTATAACACAGCCTTAATATATCATAATATTGTTCTCACAATTCTAGTGCATCTATTCGAACATAATGTCCTTCGAGCTCTGGCTATCAAGCGGACGCCCTCTAGGACATCCTCCAAATAATGCTCCGGTGTGCGGTGGTCCTTGCTGCCGGGCGGGCCTTTAGCCGCAACATCGGTGGCCTTCATCTTTGCCCAGTATATCTTGACGCGGGGGGAGGCCATCCGAGCACCTTCTATGCACGCCGACCACTTGACGGTGTCGACGATACGCGGCACTGCATCGACAAGTCGCTGCACCAAACCTAAATAGTTGTTCGGATGGGCTCAGCCGGCCATAGCTGGACCATGACGTCCTTCATGGAAGCTCCGGACATCTTGTGGAGCTCGGCCCACTGTGCCATCTGTTCGTTCAGCAACGCCTGACGCCGTGGCACGTTGAATTGTGACCAGAAAAGCTTCTCCGCAGAACATCCTTCCCGCGCTTGGAAAAACTGCGCCGCATCGAAGACACACTCTTCGGCAAGTCCAAGAATGCATCTGGAGAACTCCACAATTGATTAAGCAGAGCATACTTCGGGTCACCGGATTTAGTCTGTAAAAGAAAGGGCTTACCAGCCGCTATCTCCCCAGCTTGCCGGATCTCCTCCCAAGCCGCTCTAGACTCGGACTGTGCTTCTCTCGCCTCTTGTAAGGCCTTGTCGAGTTCGGCGGCCTTGGCTTTGTTATCCTCCTCGAGTGATTTGCATTTGCTAGTGGCATCCTATAGCTCTCGCTCCATGACAGATATTCTCTCCTCGCACTGGCGCCGAGTGGCCTATTCGGCCTTTAAATCAGCAACCGCCTTCTGGACAGCCGCATTACTCACTCTGGCCTACTCCTTGGCCTGGGCAAGCTCGGCCCTCAGGGTCTCAATCGCGGTAGCACCATCTATAGTCAGGCATATCACATTGTATAGTTTTCAGCTTCATGCTCATACTATTATACATGCGTAAGCGAGCAGTGCCAAAACATACCTTGTGCCTCGTCTAGCCGCCTGTTAATATGGGTGATGTCTTCATCAGCTAATTCAAGTTTCTTCTTTAAATCTGTAACTTCCGCGGCTTGGGCAGTCGCCTTTGACATAACAGCCTGTTTTCAAATTAATCATGTTACTTCCTGAGCATATCCTTTTTGATCCTCTGATCGCCTTCATGTGGAAGCCGACCAGAGCCTTAGGGGCTACTAACTATATACAGGCGCATTTTTGCATAAAAGAGCGGTTATTACATTGCATACCTCGAAGCCTCTCAGCAAGCTCGTGAAGGATTTGTTCAATCCGCTTCTCATTGACAGAATCCTCTCAACTACCGTACCCATTAAGGTACGATGTTCCTCTGTGATGGATGCACTTTGCAATGTGCCCATTAGTGTATCCGGCACCTCCGTAATCCCGGAGGATGCTACGGGAGTGTGAACTCCCTCCAAAAGGGTACACTTACTTGACCCTAGAGTCGTCCCCGGCTGTAAACCGGATAGTTCGGGGCGCTCATTGTTGGTCCCCGCAGGGGAAGCCTCCCCTGGACCCTTGACGGTCAAAATATCACCTTAAGGCGCTGTCTCCTCTGCCCCCCGCGCCGCTGAATGGTCAGGGGAGATCCTTCGGGACGACACCTCGAAGTCGTCCGCCCTTAGGGGCGGTGAAGCTTGTGGAGGCATCTCGCTTTCCATCATCTCCGGAGGCAAGTCCCCTGATGAGGAGGACTGTGGAGGTAGATAGCGGGCTGGACTGTGAACATATGGTTTAAATGTTACCCTTGCAAAACCAAAAAGAACGGGATATACCTAGAGCATCCGTGTTCACTTACGATTCGGCAAAGGGCTTGTCCCTAGAAAGGAGCTCTGCGTCAACATCGTCCTCTGAACCCGAACCACCTAACAGGGTTATCCTCCCTCTCTTGGGTGCCTCCACCTTCAAGTCTTCGGGGGCAGTCCTTTTCTTCCCGTGGGGGGAAGGAATATCCCTTTCTTCTTCTTCCCCTTTGTCTTCATCTTCGGACGAGGGAGCTTCAGTCTCCCCGAACATAGCGTGCAATACACCTTTAGAACGGAGGTCACCCTCAGTCCTCTTGTTCTTCTTCTTGTCTTCCCTCACCGGCATTTCTTGTCTAGACGTAACATCCTCATTAACACAGGATCAACTGAGTCTTCGGGAAGTGGAAACGAACACCTGATTCGCTCCGCCTTCTTTATCCAGCCCTGGTTGAAGATAGGTTTCTCAGAACATCGCTATGGAATAATTAAATCGAATTGTGTTTAGGAGTCGGTCGGGTACTTACCGGGGTATCTGGGTGGTTGCAGTCGAGGCCGATGTCCTCGGATGTGTCCGGCCACTGCTTTTGAGTCTTGAAGAATAGTTTCCACATCCCTCTGTGTGTTGTGTTGAAGAATTGATGAAGGGTCCGTGGCCCTTCCGGATTGAACTCCCACATGCGGAGAGGCCGTCGCTGACATGGGAGAACCTGGCGGACTAGCATCACCTGGATCACGTTGATGAGGCTGGTGTCCTTTTCGAGGATGCTCTGGATATGACTTTGCAGCATCTGCACTTCATCAGTTGATCCCCAGTCAAGCCCCTTATTAATCCATGATGCGAGTCGCAATGGAGGGCCAGATCGGAATGCAGGTGTGGCTACCCATTTGGTACCACGAGGTTCGGTAATGTAAAACCACTCCCGCTACCATAAGTTGGATGTTTCCGAGAAGCTGCCCTTTGGCCAGACAGTATTGGCAAGCTTGCTCACCATAGCGCCGCCGCACTCCGCCTGCTCCCCGTCGATTATCTTCAGCTTCACACTGAAGGTCTTGAGCCATAGGCCGGAGTGTGGGGGATGCGGAGAAAGGCTTCACACATAATGATGAATGCCGAGATGTGGAGAAAGAAGTCTGGGGCTAGGTCGCCCATAATAGAACATAAGGCCGCGAACGAGGGGGTGGAGAGCAAACCCTAGCCCGTGGAGGAAGTGAGAGATGAATACAATCCTCTCGCCGGATTTTGGGGTGGGGATAACCTGCCCCTTTGCAGGGAGCCTGTGGGGGATTTCCGCAGTCAGGTACCTCACCTCCCAGAGCTTCGCGATATCTTCCGCGGTGACCGAGGAGGCCATCCACCTGGCTTGGGAGCTAGATTCGGGCATGACTAGAAGGCTTGGTAGCAATGAAAGAAATCGGGACCTAGGCACTGGAGCTCGGGGCTGGATAGGCTGAGGAAGAGGTAGCTGTGGGGGAGAAAGGTGGGTTTGTATCCCTTTATAAAGGCGATGAATATCGAATGCCTCCTCACGAGCCTTAAAGCTCGCCTATTCCCAAGGGATCGTGCAAACGACACAGTTGGATTACCCACGCCCATATTGATAAGAATCTCGTGATAAGCGGGCACGACCTCTGCTTTGACAAGATGTGCCAATAAAGACCGTGTCTCGTAATGTGGAGCGAGAGGTTGAAAGACGGTACGAAATAATAACCATGCAGGGTACGTAACGTCTCACCTCAAAAGCCATCTGTAGATGGGACTTGTTAAATATTATATCATGTTGTGGTTGTATGTCGTGTCTGTTTCACAGAGCCGGACACATTCTCTGTTCAAGGACTACTTTGAAGTATTCAGAGAAGGAACCCGCCTTGCAATGCCGAAGACAATCTGCGCGCTGGACACATCATCATTGAAGCCTGGTTCAGGGGCTACTGAGGGAGTCCTGGATTAAGGGGTCCTCGGGCGTCCGGGCTATGTGACGTGGACCGGACTAATGGGCCATGAAGATACAAGACAGAAGACTTCCTCCCGTGTCCGGATGGGACTCTCCTTGACGCGGAAGGCAAGCTTAGTGTGCGGATGTTAATATTCCTTTCTCTGTAAACCGACTTTTTACAACCCTAGCCCCCTCCGGTATCTATATAAACCGGAGGGTTTATTCCGTAGAGGCAATCATAATCATATAGGCTAGACAATTAGGGTATAGCCATTACGATCTCGTGGTAGATAACCTCTTGTAACCCCTATACTCATCAAAGTCAATCAAGCAGGACGTAGGGTATTACCTCCATCAAGAGGGCCCGAACCTGGGTAAAACATTGTGTCCCTTTGTCTCCTGTTACCATCAATCCTTAGACGGACAGTTCGGGACCTCCTACCCGAGATCTGCCGGTTTTGACACCGACAGCCGCCGCCTCTCCGGCTTCTCAGGTGCATCGTAGCACTCTGCCTCCTTCTTTGCCTCATAAGCAATGAAGGAAGACAGCAGCAACCGCTCCGGCTGCTCCGGCGTCTAGCTGTACAACCAGAGGCGGCAGGCAATACAGATTCGGTCCATCTCTCAAGCCTCTAGAGAAGTTACCATACGAGAGGACCATGGAGGAAAATGCGGAGATCTGTGAATCCTATATGAAGGACTTATTTGAAACGTGAAGATCTATGAAACATCCACCTCTGGAGGAGAAGATAGATCTCGTGAAAGCGAAGCGCATGTCGATGCCCTGAAGCGAGCACCACCGTCTCCGCTGCAAACCAACTATGAGCGCATTATTGAAAGGTCATATATCTAAGCGGAGCAGTCGGGAAGTACTTGTAGTGATCGAAGGTTAGCAAAACGAAGAAGTGGGAAAGATATCCCCGGCTCGGCGAACAAGCAAACCAATCGTGCCCCCTGCTCAAGGTGTCTAGAGATATTGTCACTAATCATCCGAGGATGGTGACCGGTACCAATCCTGCAGATTACCTGCCCGACAATGCACATTTTGATACAATGAAGGTGGAGAAATTCAAATACAGGCACGGGAACCCTCTCGTCAAACCTGCTCATCCTCCTCTAACAACGATGATGCGAAAATTCCATTAGTGGTACATGAAAATGTGTAGTGAGTCTGGGAAGGGTATTTTGACGCTGAGAGTTAAAGAGGAGCACGACCTCGTTGGAATTGATCTGTTGTCTATTCCATTTGAGGAGTTCTTCCAGTTTTTCAATCAAAAGGCCCTCGATAAAATAATCATCACTTGCTACTGTCTGTAAGTACTACTTCTGTAATTAAGTCTCTATATATAGCTCAGCTCTTTCATTACATGTATATATAATTATCCTCACTATATTATGCAGATTGAAGATCGTCGAATGCAGAAAAGCATAAATCTATGATATTGGGTTCATTAACACAAATCTCATAGATGAATGGACAGTAAATATGATGCCGCAGAAACCGAGGCCAACTTGCTATGATCGTTGCTTCAAAATCAAAACAAAGATAAAATACTCTTTCCTTACAACTTCAAGTGAGTGTTACTGTCTTGTGCATATTCGGTTTCCCTTATTACTCGAGGTTATAGTAATGTAGTTGATGAGTTATGCATGCGTGCGCAGCTTCCACTTTATTCTCCTAGAGATTAAGCTTGAGAAGGGACTAGTAACCGTCTTAGACTCGAGACGAAAAGATCCCGAGGAGTATGCGGCCATGACTAAAATGCTCGAGAAGTAAGTTCAATCGATCATTATCACACCATATCGGCAACTTTGTTCATTTCCTAATATCACGTAATTGTTTTCTTTGTCTCGCAGGGTTTGGAAAGTATTCACCGCAAAAGCTCCGGGACTGCTGGGGGAGCTGCGACTTACACACCCGAAAGTAATTACTACTAGCTAGCTAGTTCTGCGCATCTCCCGTTGATTCTAGCTACTTTCATCAATACATTATAATGCTTGATTATCAGTTTGATTGACCTCTATTTCTCGTAAAGTGCTTGTGGCAGGAACCCAGGAATGATTACTGTGGATACTATGTTTGCGAGTTCATCTACAACGTGACGGCCAAGAATAAGCGGGGCTACTCTAAAAGACAATTTGAAGTGCGTAAGCAATAATATTCACAATTTTATTTTATTACCATCATTTGCATTGAGTTTCATTCATATATATGTATTGACCCCCTTCTTCAAATTAGATGTGGCAGATGCGGAATGAACTCCTACCACAAGATTGCATACGAGCAATTCAGGAGGAATTGGCGGGATTCTTTCTTGACCACGTCATCAATAAAGCTGGAGAATACCATGTGGAACTTGACTTCAGATGTTAGGGGATTGTAAGAGATCTTATATTGTATATATGTAGCCAGTAGCGTCGGATAGATATACGAAAACTTGTTGTTCGACCAATCTCTCCGAGAAGGAGAGGTCAATCACTTCTCTCTGTATATGTTCATGAAGATCTTCTGTACTTAATGGTTTCCTTCATTTGCTTACTAGCTAGCGTGTCGAGTCCTCTCTATACGTATAGTATGTAGCGTCGACCAAGCACGGAGATAAGAGACGACACTTCGAGGTGGATGCTTTTTGGTCCCGGTTGGTGCTACCAACCGGGACAAAAGGCCCTCTTGCCTGGGCAAGCCGCAGCGGCCATGTGGAACCCCATCTGTCCTAGTTCATAGGCGAACCGGGACTAAAGGTATTGGGCTTTAGTACCGACCCTTTAGTCCCGGTTCCAGAACCGGGACAAATGGGCCTCTCGAACTGGGACAAATGGGCCTTTTTCTACTAGTGTATGTTTTGCATGATCCTATGCCATTTTCCAAGCTAGTCGACCCCTCTTAATAGTGCGATTGTCCTATGACTTAAAAGGAACCAAACATTCCTTGTTGAAGTGGGAGGGGGAGTCAATCACTCCCTATAGAACACCTCAAGAGACCGGTGACGTAAGATAAACTATAGTACCCGTCATTAGTATCGCTAAAACATTGTCATCATAGCAAAAAATCTACTAGGGACTAAACGCACTTTCAATTCCCTTTTTGGGAAATTCATTTTAGCACATGGTAATAATAATAATAATCAAGGAATGATGCTATGCAACTCTACTAATATAAGGAGCTCCCCTATATCAATATACATCTGCAATGATATGAGTGAAGCAAAGATACAAACTAAATCATTGACCAAAACCTTGACATGTGATCAACAAGAATAGCCCTCAAGCTGCATAGATCACATGCAAGAGGTGTGGTGTGAGAGCAACATATATATGTACGACAAGGTGCACAAGATTGTATGATCATAATGGATACAATAAGCATGGCACATCCATGTCATAGCTAGATGAACATTATCTCAAAGTCTAACATTAAATTAAAGAGTGATTCACCTCCACAAGGTACAATAATGTAAAAAAAGTATCACAATCCTAAAGAAAGAATCAAGGATAACATGAGGGTTTGAGATCTCCCAAATGAAAGCGGTCCAAAACAGAACACTTCTCTCCCTTTGGCATCAAGACGCCAAAAAAGAGCAAAAGGCGATGCTAACGAAGCCTCGATGCACGGAGGGGCACTTAAAGCATCATCTTGATCGTCAAAGTGCCAGTTAGCCAACGAGTTTTCATAGTCGGTGGCCATGTTATCCTTGTCCTCGGGGCCTGGCTACACAATCTCATGCTCAGGTTCTTCCTCTCCCTTCCTCTGGTGCATGTACATCTTTACTTTGTTAATGTCCTCTATCTGGCACCTCTGAATAGATTTGCACATTTCAAGCAGATTGTTGAAACCTCAAACAAACATATTCTTCTCACGCTTGTTCATGCTCATAAGAACAGTCATCACAGTTGCATTGGGAATGCGAGGATTAGAGGCACAACCTGGAGTGTATGTAGTACGGTTCTGCATGCCTCATGTTGCACCCCTTCTTGGTGCCTTTGTACTCTGCTGGGTTGGGTGGCTTGAAACCTTTATTGTTCTTGGGTGCACTGGTATGATATGTGACCATAGCAGGGAAGACAAAACTCGATCAATGCTTTAACTAATGCTGCATAGATGCATGACTTCTGAGCCATCACACACTTCAGAATCTCTGCAAACATGTAGTCAAGAACATCCACCTCCTCATTCTCAGCATAGACAAAATACATCAATCATGGTTCTCCTCAAGTTTTTGCGAATCTCTAATCTTTAGAGTGAGGGTGTGGTGAAGAATGTGGCGCAAGCAGTCATAAGTGGGAATCAAATCCTTGGTAGAACCTGCAACAAAGGATTTCTCAGGCTTGTGTGCGAAGGGAATCTCATACTCATATCTCCCAACCTCACGAACACAACCATACTTAGGATGCTCCTCTAGAAAGAACGGCTAGCCAGTAATCGCTCTAAATGCTGGCTAAGCGCCTGACATTGTTGGGTACCTGACATCTAGAAGAGAGTTGGGTATCATCACTGTCAAACCACATTGTGGCAAGGAACTGCATCACTAGATCTTCACTTTATGGATGCCTGAACGTCACAAATGGAATTAGCCTCATTGCATTGAGAGCATCATAGACTTCTGGATACAAATGACACTTGTTTCGGAGATCCACCACATCCACACCTCTATGTTGAGAAAACTTGTCTTTCTTGGTCATGAGGATCTCATCATAGACCCTCCTCTACATGAAGTTGCACAACCTTGGATCAACATCATAATCGTGGTCTCGGTTATGAGGATTTTCATCTCTATATGTCCAATGATCCGGCTTGGATCACTTGGTCATAACAAAATCAGGAGGAAGGGCATACACTTCCACGATCTTGCATCATCATCATACTCATTTTATTCTTCATCATCATCTTAATGTTGCTGAGCACCCTCTACCACATACAATTTATCCTTGAATGAATAACACTCGATGTACTCGATGTACCCAATGTGAAAGGACTGCTCAATCACTGTCGGCTTCTTAGCTGCTCTCTGAGCCGCCTCTGCATGCGGTGTTGTTGAAGGGCCCTCTCCTTCTTTCCTCTATTTTTCCTGTTTAAATTTTGTTTGTACAAATTAATTTCCTCAAAATAAAATCTGCCAGTTCCACTATTTTGTGTCCTTAGAATTATCTACTCGCCCCTTGCTTAAGTGGAGGCACCGCGCCATTGCCGCACCGCACCAGCCTCACGGCGACCGGCTCAATGGATCCAATCCTACTACATAAACCCTGCTACACCAAACCCATCATGTCATCGCTGCGCTTCGCAGCGCCGACCTCACCATTGTGCGGGCTACGTCTTTGCCATGTTCGGCTAAAAGACTCCGACATCATCATGTCTAGCGACTGGTGATATTTCTCTAATTATTTTTAAACAATGAGAATTAATTCTATTAAAGCACTATTACTTTGGTGTGTGTTATTTCTCATACGCACATCAATTGGCTTGGCCCATGGCCATCGTGATGATAGGTTATGATGAAAGGCATTCATCAGTTGTTGTTGTTTTTTACATGTTTTTGACTTTTCAGAAAATCCATATCTACGGAGCCCAAAAAACCCCAGAGATTTTTTAAGATTTTTTTCAAGTCCAGAGGATTCCACAAAGTGTCGGGAGGGCATAGGAGCCACCTGATGAACCCAAGCTGCCAGGTGGTGTGGCTAGAGCCCACCCGCATGAGGTGGGCACGTGGGCCGCCTAGGCACTAACTTACATCATCTCGTTCGCCTATAAATCCCATATTTCGAGAAACGCCCGGTGCCACTTTTTCACGAATTTTTCGCTATCACAGAGTGAACTAGTCTAGCGGCACCTCTCCAACCAGATATGTGTGGTCTGCTAGACAAACTGCAACTTACTTTCAGTATGGTTTTTCGGTTCAGTTTGTGGTTTCGACAGGGTATGAACTTTTTATGCCATTTTGAACTTTGGTTTTTATGGTATATACCAAAAAATCAAACAGTTAACCAAATAAATCAAAGTTAACAAATAACAATATGTTTATATTACTTGAGGCGAACAACCATATGAGTTGTCGTTTTTCTTGTACATGAGCCAGATTGTGTAATAAACATGTACATTTTTCGTGTAACATAGTCATTTATCTCTTTAAAAAATGCTAAGCACGTCCATAACCACCAAAGTATGAACTAATGCATGTATATAACCTTATATATATAGTTATATACTATTCTAGTAAAATAGTATGTCTTTTGAGTCATAAATTTGTAAATTTTTGTTACGTCATTCTCAAATTCACGTCAACTTTGGTTTTTATGCTATATACCGAGACCATACCGAAATAATTTGATATATACCGAAACCAAACTGTATTTTAATTTCATACCATATTTACCGAAGTATTATACCCTACAAACCAAAAATATATAAAACAAACCATGTAAACCGAATGCACAGAGTGGCCACTAGTGAACCTATGGCCCTATAGTCTATTCTCCTTTACAGAAAACATCATCAAAAAATACTTTTCTTTGCTTTAGTTTTCTTTGGTTTGTTCTCTTTTTCCTTTTCTTATGTTTTCCCATTGTTTTTATTTGTTTTCTTCGGTTTGTTCTCTTTTTCCTTTTCTTCACTTTTCTTCTTTGCTTCAGTTTCTTTGTCGGTTTTATTGATTTTCTTTATTTTAACACATGTCCACTTTTTCTCAGTTCACAATGTACATTTTTAGCGCACACATGAAACAATTTTTATACACGTTGGACTTTTCTCAAATACATGTTGTATTTTACAAAATAAAATACATATTTTGAAAAAAAATGAATACACATTGATATTTTAAACATAAATGTTGTACATTTCTTATTGGGAATGATTATTTTTTGAAATTTTCATGGATTTTTTTTGGAAAATTTTGAATAGTTCTTTAATCTTTTGCATACATTTTCCTAATGAATATGACCATATTTCAATGTAAGGGAACATTTTATTACATTGTATAGACATTTAAAAGTATCAAAACTATGTTTCTGAATCGCAGGAATTATTCT
The DNA here is from genome assembly GCF_002162155.2 of Triticum dicoccoides. Lineage (NCBI taxonomy): Eukaryota > Viridiplantae > Streptophyta > Magnoliopsida > Poales > Poaceae > Triticum > Triticum dicoccoides. The sequence goes on along the minus strand of NC_041392.1, from coordinate 695,107,540 downwards.
TTAAAATGTCACATACATTTATTTAATGGTATGAATAAATTTTTTTACAATACGAAAACATTTTATTTACATTTATACACTTTTTTATGAAATGAGGTGAACAAGTTTTTTGGAATGTACGAACATTATTTCGAATTGCATGAACATATTTTCATGCATTGTATAAACAATTTTAAAATATCACATTCATTTTTTTTAAACATGACATTTTTGAATTGCAACAAACATTTTTCGTACACATGATTAATATTTTTTATACGTGTTTAACATTATTAAATAAATGATTAAGATTTTTCAAAATTAATGTAAAATAATTTTTGTAATATGTACGTATATAGAGAGAGAATATTTCAACATATAAAAAAATAGTAAAAACGTAAGCCAAAAAAGAAAAAGAAATGTGAAGAAAAACCCAAAAAAATGTGGGTGACGTCTAAGTGACATCAGCTTGACATGCACTGGTGGTTACTATGCCTGCCAAGCAATGGCTCCCTGCAGGCGACACTGCACCAAGTGTCGTTGCGGGTGGCACATAGCAGAGCTCCTGTTCAGCGTCTTAAGCGCCAGAACAGATAGTTGGCGCCCACGTGATCCACCTTATGGACCGGCCCATGATGCACAGTGTAGTAAAATTGTTTCGCAGAAAAAAGACGCAAAAAGTGTGTCTAAAAGGACTAGAACTATGGATGAAAACGGAGCAGAAACGAATGGAACTGAGTGCTACCACATTTGTTTTCATATATTTTTGTGAGTGCTACCATCGGAAAACACCATTTCGTTTTTGTTTCCATTTCCACATAAAAAAAATCCCATTTCCACTTCATTTTCCTGAACTAGAACTGACACCATGCAGCTACGACGTATGAATTTATCTCCTAACCACTGCCGTAATTAAGCACTAGTGATTGATAGGAACACGAAATATGTAAGAACTATTGTATTGGCGTTATTTATTAGATTTTTGAATTATTTGAAAACCATTTGAAAAAGTTGTTTTTTTATGAAGAAGAGTTCATCAAATTTCGAGAAAAAGTTCATGAATTTAAAAAAATTTAAAGAATTTGAAAAAACAGCTCATTGATATTTGAAAAATGTTTACCGAATGTCAAAAAATGTTCATCAACTTTGACAAGAAGTATCTCTATTTTAAGAAAGTTCATCAATTTTGAAAAAAAATTAATCCATTTATTTTTTAAAAATTCATCAAATTTGAAAAAAGTTCATTAAAATTGAGAAAATTTCATTGAATTGAATTAAAAAATCAATAATTTTAAGAAAAAAGTTCAGCGATTGTAAGAAAAGTTCAAGAAAAAAGGAAAAAAGGAAAAAGGAGAAAGAAAGAAGGAAAAAGGAAAGAAGAAGGAAGAAAAGATGGAAGAAGAGGTTATTTAACAGAACATGCATGTTGGCATGCTGGCTGCCGCATAGATCCTTGCGGGAGATCGCTCGTTTGATTCTCCCGCGTTTTTTGCGATTCAAAAAAAACAAAAAGGGGAGACTTAGAACGCCCAGCGCAGAGGAACTTTAGGCGCCCATTTGGAAAATTCATAAAAATAAAAATTCAAAGAAATGTCTGTGATTTTCAAAAAAGTACATGAAGTTCAATAATTGTGCGTGACTTCAGGAAAAATTTCATACATTTGAAAAGTCATGAAATCTGGAAACAATAAAGTTTATGTATTTGAGAAAAGTTAACGAGTTTAAGTTCAAAAATTTCAAAAATATATTCATGAAGGTTTTATTAAAAACCAAAAATTTAAGAAACTTCCCGAATTTGAAAATTTTCTAAGACTTGGTAAATTAGGTAATTGGGAAAACAATTTTTTTAAAATAAAAAATGTTCACCAAATTAATAAAAAAAAGTTCAGTACATTTTACAAAATCTTTAAATCAAAAAAGTAAACTAAATTTGTATAAAACGAGGTTCACGAATTTGAGGATATGTTCAATAATTTATAAAATTATAATTTGATAAAATTTAATATATTTTAGACAAGTTTTGGAATTCAAAATAGTTCACACGTTTGAAGAACTGAACAACGAAGCAAAAGTAAGAGAAAAGAATAAACCAAAAAGAAAACAGAAGGGAAAATGAAGAAAAGAAAAGGAAATAAAATAAAAACAAATAATCGTCTGAAAAAAACCACCAATACCCAGTCCAATAAAACCGGAAGGAACTGTCTAAAGATTTGTTTGAGATAATGGAAACATCTAGAACTAGGAACTTTTCTAGATGGTTCCCAAAACCGGTATGGGTAATAAAAAGGCTGACAGGCCAGTTAGTTCTAGCGAGCATTGGGGGTATACACGCTATACGGAATACACTCTATTCGGGTTGCTCCTGTTTGGCACCTTCAGCGCCGCAGAAGCTGATTGGCGCCCAATGCAGCTCATAGTGGGCCGGCCCCTGAAGGCGCAGCAACCTGTGTTATATAGGGCAAAAAACCCCACAAAAAAGTGCCTTGGTGTAGATTCTAACTCGCGCCGTTGAATCCCTGGATTTGCGTAGCTATCCATAGGACCATGTGAAGGCAAGTGATTAATAGCAATGCGAACCCTTTTAGAACCAATACAACTGTGTCGCAAAAGATTTTTGAGTTTTTTGAAAATAATTTGGGAAAGGTTGATTTTTCTTTGAAAAATAGTTCACTGTTTTTGAAAGAAACTTTGTCCAAATGGGAAAAAAGTTCGTCGAATTTGATAAAAGTTCACCGAATTTTAGTAAAAGTGAACCGAATTTTAAAATCATTCGATGTGAAAAAAGTTCAACGATTTTGAAAAAAATCATCAATTTAAGAAAAAAGTACAGCAATTTTGAAAAAATTTCACCGGTTTTGTAAAAAAGTTCATCCATGTGGATAAAGAGTTCATCAGATTTGAAAAAAGTTCACTGGTTTTGAAGAAAAAGTTCGTTGATGTTCAAAAAAATTCTCAATTTTGAATATAAAGTTCATCAAATTTTAAAAAAAGTTCAACAAGGTTGAAAAAATTCCATCCAATTGGAAGTAGTTTGTGCATAAAAATTAAATGAAAAAGGAAAAAATATGAAAGAAAAGACACAGAAAAAGAAACAAAACGAAAAAGCGGTGCAGAAAAAACACAGAACAAGAAAGGAAAAAAACGCCTGGCAAAGTATAAAAGATGAAAAGGAAGGCCACTGCCTCAATGTGTTCTTTTTCTGATGCGAGTGGAACGTACACTACAGGTCGCAGGTTCGAATCTCTCCAGCACTCCTTGTTTTTACACATTAAGCCAAAATTAAAAGTTGTGAGATGGGCCGGCCCAGCGGGGGAGCGCTGTTGGCGACCATTAGCGAAATTGCCCTACAACTGGCGCCTGCAATGCCAAATAGGGTTTGCCACTCTATTCAGCGCCGATTGTGCAAAAATCCTATGTGCCGCACAACGCATCACAAAGTAAGGCCTCTTGTACATGGACCAAACCCGAACATGGTAAATGGCCGGCAAACTTTACTGTTATTATTTTCAATTTTCTTATTTTTCGCTCTACAATTTTTTATTTGGGTTTTTCATTTTTCAATTTTGTCTTTCATATTTTTTGTTTATTTGAAAATTTCCATTTTATTTTTATTATTTTCAAAAAATGTTTGGAAAATTTTAAAATGTTGGCACTTCAAATAATTTATTGAAACTTGAAAAATGGTTTCTGTTCTGAAATTTGTTTCAATTTTTTTCGCTTTTCAGGAATACTCAGAAGCTGAAAAAATGTCCATATTGTACATGATCTTCCACAAATTCAAAAATTGTTTGTGTTTCCAAAAATTCATTGTCTTAGCAAATTTTAATGTTTTTAAAATATTATTCAGCATTTTAAAAGTTATTCCCGTTTCACAAATTTGTTCGGAAATTTTGAAAATGATCCAACTTTTCGAAATTTGTACACAAGTGCGGAAAAAACTTCTTTTTCCTCTATATAATTCAATGCTTTTACAAATTTCAATTTTTTATATTTTTTAAAAATCGTGTTTGTCAAAAATTGTTCGTAATGTTTTTTAAGAAATTTTGTCAAAATCTTGTTTGTCAAAAATCATATTTACGAATTCCAATTTTTTTAAGAAATGTTTGATTTTTTTGGATCTGCCAATGTTTTTAGTTCTTTTTTTGTTGTGCTGTGTATATGTCACAAACACTTACTAGCTCCACTAGCTAGCTAGGTGTCTCCACAAGGCAGGGTCGTGAGTTTGATTCTTGTTTATCACAACACTTTTTTGGAGATTTTTACACCACTCACGGGCAGGTGCTACT
>NC_041392.1:695051306-695102950 GCF_002162155.2 Triticum dicoccoides | reverse complement strand
AGTGGGACCTCCCGTTATCATGTCACTTTACATCGGAAAAATATATTTGTCATCCATATTGGCTAATTCGGTTCCTATTGCACAAAGGTGATCGAGTAAGCCGGCTCATGTGTCACATTTTCCCCCATTTTTTTGGTTTTCTTCCAGTTCTTCAGATTGCCTTTGGTTTTTATATTTGGCTTTATTTTTTGTTTAATAATTTCTCCATGTTTATGGCCCCTCTTTTCTTAATAGAAATACGTTTTTTATAGAACTTAAAAAAAAACTACATCTACACTGTTTAAATTTCATGAATAGTTTCTGAAATACAAGATATATTTTAAACATCCATGGTGCATTTAGGAGACCTTGAGGAAGATGACTTCGTGGGAAGAGGCTTCGTGCGGGAAAGTGGCAGTTTTCCTTATAGGATATTTGATTTGTACAGGTGTCTTCCATTGGGGAGCTCCTATCAGGAGCTTCCAGCGCCCGAACTTCTCCCTGGGCTCGCTACGCACTTAGTTGGGCCAGCCAACGAAATCAGGTTGAGCAGCGAACACAAAAGCTCGCATAAAGGCGCACAAATATAGATCTCTACAGCTCTTCAACTCACGACCTTCGAGTTCACGTACAAGTCCCAATTGACGCTCGAGCTACCCTGTCGCTAGTGATTAGTAACAGCGGCAACTGTGTAATAAACAATGTCGCCGCGCTATTTTATTTCACAGAACCATCTATTGTATACCTTACATTTTTTGAATAATTTGGAAAAAAATCATTAATTTGGAAAAGGTTCATGGATTTTGAAAAACTACTCCATTTTGGAAGAAAAGTACACAAACCAGAAAAAAGTTCATTGATTTTAAAAAAAGTTCATCGATTTTCAAAAATCTGAGAAAGGTTCATCAAATTTGAAAAAAAGTTCATTGAAATTGAGAAAAAGTTAATGGATTTCCAAAAAACGTTCATCAAACTTGAAAATAGTTCATCAAATTTTAATGTTTTTAATGGATCTTGAAAAAAAGTTCATCAAATATGAAAAAGTTGGCAAATTTGGAAAAAAGTTCATTGAATTTGAAAAAAATCAGCAAATTTGGAAAAAGTTCATCGAATTTAAAAAAAGTGCATTGGTTTTATAGAAATTTCACGAATTTGAAACAAAAATATAGAACAAGGAAGAGAAAATAAAAAAATAGAAACGAACGAAAAAAGGACAAAGAAATAGGAAAGATAGAAGAACCAATAAAGAGGAAAGATGTAAGTCGACATATCTGGTAAGCTTTGGTCGGTGCAGAAGCCAAATCCTATTCGGCTCCGAATATAGGCCACCTCGAATAGGCACACTCCCCGATCTCTCATCGTCGCTATACGGGCCGGCCCTTTTATTTCTGTTTTGAAAACGCAAAAGCAAAAGAAAAAGCGGCAGCACTGTGATTCGAACAGGAAACCTCCTGCTTCGTCATACATCTTACACAACACAAACCACCACGCCACAAACCCTAATGGTTATGTGCACCTTTCTAGTTCTTTTCTTCCTTGTACTTTTATTTTATCATTTTCCCTTTTCCCTTCTCTATTTTTCTTTCTTCTCTTTTCTTTTTTCCTTTCTTCCTGGTTTGACGCAAAATTGATGAAATTTTTCAATATTGATGAACTTTTTTCTCAAATTCGACGAACTTCTTTCAAACTCGATGAATTTTTTTCAAACTGGATGAACTATTTTCAAATTCGTAAACTTTTTTATCAAAAGTGATGAACTTATTTTAAATCCATGAACTTTTTCCAAAATCTGGTGAACTTTTTTCAAATTTGTGATCCTTTTTTTTATCAAAACCGATTAAATTTTCTCAAATCCGTGAACTTTTTTATAATTCATGAACTTGTTTTTCTCAAAAGCGATGAACCTTTTTCAAAATCGATGAACTTTTTTCTAAAATGATGAAATTTTTAATTTTTGTGTGAACATTTAGTTGAAATCCGTGACTTTTTCAAAATAGATGATTTGTTTTTAAAATTCGCAAATTCTTGTTCAATTTCTGGTTCCCCTTTTTCAAATAATTTATACTGCGGCAGAAAGTCGAGGTCAAATAAAATTGTTTACGTATGTAACACACAAATGTTATCCCGTTGCAGTGGTTGAAGCTCCAATTCTGTCAGGAATGCCACGTGGGTTCGAATCCCTCTTTCTACATATTTTTTCTAGCCGTTTGTTTTTTTAATCGGAAGCCGCGCGTTCAACGACCTCTTCGCCTCGTTCTTGGGCCGGCCCGCATAACCAGGTGCGTGGGCGCTGGGTTCGTTTGCTGGCGCATAAGGCGCCAGGGAGGAGCTCTCGGTGCAGAGATCGCTGGTTCGACCCACCACGGGGGCACCATTTTTGTTGTTTAAAACACCGTAGATGGGTCAGCCCAGCGCGGTACACTCCAATTGAAGGTCGTCCTAAGGCTCGGCCACTACGCGGCTTGTTACCACACACAATTTTTCTTTTAGTTTATTTCTAAGTCAAGAATAGCGGATACTCCCTCTTTACCTAAAAAAATAGATACTCCCTCTGTTCCATAGTTCTTGCCGTGGTTTAGTTCAAATTCATATAGGGAGTATAATTCCATAATTCTTGTAAACCAGTTTTAAAAAGAGTAAAAAGTTTATATATTTTAAAAAACACTAGTGTAATTTTGAGAAGTGTACGGTACTAAAAACCACCATAATTTTAAAAGTGCCAATGAATTAAAAAATCTTCATATAATTTTAAAAGGTGTTCACGTACATTAATTAAACTATTCATGTAATTTTGAAATGCGTTAACTCATTTTTTAAAATCTTCATGTAATCAAAATTTTACATATATAAAAATAATTGCTCCTTCTAAAATCATTTGTGTAAATTTAAGAAGGTATCCTGGTATAAATAAAATGTTCGTCTGAAATTTTAGAAAGTGTATGTGCCTTTTCAAACGAAGTTCATGCATTTTGAGGTTGTTTATTTGTATATACAATCATTTTCTCCAGAGTATTACGTCAAAATTGGAAAAAAAAATTAAAAGAATTGAAAGAAAAAGTAGGGAAACATGAAAAATTGTATTGGAATAAAAATAAGAAAAAGAACCTAAAAAATAGCTAACATGTTAGCATTGGGGTATACGCCGCCATTTTCGACAATAGACCAGATATTAGAATACAAAATAACCGGCTGAAAAGCTGTATATATGCGAGACATACGGTAATCTATTAACTCCATACTTTTCTTTCTAAAACACTCTTCACCAATTTTAAAGCGAAAGTTTTGTTGTTGCCATTCTAGTTTTGGCCTATTCTGGTTATGCCACTCTAAATTTGGCATTTCATTTGTGCCACTCTAACTTTTGATAATGTATCACAAATGCCATTCTGTCACACTTCCATGAGTTGAGCGTTCGTTCTACCCAGTTGATGAGAAAAACCTGTCACTATTTGCAAAATTGACATAAGTTGCCCCTACTTACTTGTGGGGCCACTTTGGAAGTGACCCAGCCAAACAAACACACACCCGCCATAGCTAACTGAACTGCACCACGGACCCGAATCCAACCACTCCGGCCGCCATGTTGCGACCTCCAGTTGTTATCCCCGCGCGCCACCGCAGCTAGCTATCTACAGCCAGATGGACGGTGCTCCGCCTCCGCTGACCACCACGTTGCTATCTCCAGTCGCCGTCCCCGCGCGCCACCGCAGATAGCTACCTCCACCCGCATGAAGCACCCTCAAACCATGGAATTGCGTGAGGGGGTGCTCCACATCTGGCACATTCAGGGTCCAAGGAAGGAGGGAAGCGAGCTGGCCAGGCTTGAAGCAGTGGAGCTAGAGATTTTTCAAGTGCCAAGGAATGCTATAATGCCGGCTTAGCGCCAATCACTCCATGATCACCGAATTTGTTCACCAGCACAAGTGGTACAAGAAGGAAATCGGAGACACCATCTGTTGGGGAACATAGTAATTACAAAGTTTTCCTACGCACACGCAAGATCATGGTGATGTATAGCAACGAGAGGGGAGAGTGTTGTCTACATACCCTCATAGACCGGAAGCGGAAGCGTTAGCACAACGCAGTTGATGTAGTCGTACATCTTCACGGCCCGACCGATCAAGCACCGAAACTACGGCACCTCCGAGTTCTAACACACGTTCAGCTCGATGACGATCTCCGGACTCCGATCCAGCAAAGTGTCGGGGAAGAGTTCCGTCAGCACGACGGCGTGGTGATGATCTTGATATTATACCGTCGCAGGGCTTCACCTAAGCACCGCTACAATATTATCGAGGATTATGGTGGAGGGGGGCACCGCACACGGCTAAGAGAACGATCACAAAGATCAACTTGTGTGTCTATGGGGTATCCCCTGACCACGTATATAAAGGAGTGGAGGAGGGGAGGGGCCGGCCCTCTCTATGGCGCGCCCTAGGGGAGTCCTACTCCCACCGGGAGTAGGATTCCCCCTTTCCTAGTAGAACTAGGAGCCCTTCCAAGTAGTAGGAGTAGGAGGGAAGGAAAGGGAAGGGAAAAGGAGAAGGAAGGAAGGGGGCGCCCCCCTTCCCTAGTCCAATTCAGACCAGACCAAGGGGAGGGGTGCGGCCACCCTTGAGGCCCTTTTCCTTCTTTCCCGTATGGCACAATAAGGCCCAATACGTATTCCCGTAACTCTCCGGTACTCCGAAAAATACCCGAATCACTTGGAACCTTTCCGATGTCCGAATATAGTCGTCCAATATATCGATCTTTACGTCTCGACCATTTCGAGACTCCTCGTCATGTCCTCGATCTCATCCGGGACTCCGAACTCCTTCGGTACATCAAAACTCATAAACTCATAATGTAACTGTCATCGAAACCTTAAGCGTGCGGACCCTACTGTTCGAGAACAATGTAGACATATGACTGAGACACGTCTCCGGTCAGTAACCAATAGCGGAACCTGGATGCTCATATTGGCTCCTACATATTCTACGAAGATCTTTATCGGTCAGACCGCACAACAACATACGTTGTTCCCTTTGTCATCGGTATGTTACTTGCCCGAGATTCGATCGTCGGTATCTCAATACCTAGTTCAATCTCGTTTCCGGCAAGTCTCTTTAGTCGTTCCGTAATACATCATCTCGCAACTAACTCATTAGTTGCAATGCTTGCAAGGCTTTAGGTGATGTGCATTACCGAGAGGGCCCAGAGATACCTCTCCGACAATCGGAGTGACAAATCCTAATCTCGAAATACGCCAACCCAATAAGTACCTTCGGAGATACCTGTAGAGCACCTTTATAATCACCCAGTTACGTTGTGACGTTTGGTGACACACAAAGTGTTCCTCTGGTAAACGGGAGTTGCATAATCTTATAGTCATAGGAACATGTATAAGTCATGAAGAAAGCAATAACAACAAATTAAACGATCAAGTGCTATTGTAACGGAATGGGTCAAGTCAATCACATCATTCTCCTAATGATGTGATCGCGTTAATCAAATGACAACTCATGTCTATGGTTAGGAAACATAACCATCTTTAATCAACGAGCTAGTCAAGTAGAGGCATACTTGTGACACTCTGTTTGTCTATGTATTCACACATGTATTATGTTTTCGGTTAATACAATTCTAGCATGAATAATAAACATTTATCATGATATAAGGAAATATATAATAACTTTATTATTGCCTCTAGGGCATATTTCCTTCACCATCTTCAAGCTGAATGACTGGATTGATAATCTCTAAGCCCATGTTTTTGACTTGCAAAACCAAAATTGTGAGTATGAGTCCCAGTTTAAAGGCGTGAGCCTGGATGCAAATTTAAGGATTCCAGAATCACATTTATCCTTATATGATGGGGAGGCTATGCCTTGGAAGACGGAGGACAAACACACTACTTCCTTGCCATCAACACCAAGGAAGGAAACTTGAGTATACGGGTATGGGAACCACCTTTGGCTTGTTCCAAGCTTGGGGAGGTGCCCCGGGGTCGTATCACCACCACTTTGGTCCTCATTATCTATCTTAGTTTGATCTTTAGTTATTTCATGATTTGGAGGAATAAAGTTTTAGTATGAGTAGAGTTATATAATAAAGAGTAGTTTGAGTTATGGTACTTTACCTTCTTGTTTCAATTCTAGCAATAAAAAGAATAAAAAGATAATATGCTAATCCCGTGAGGAGTAATTAATGACTTCACATAAGAGAAGTACAATGATAAAATTTGTTGAAGGGTAACAAACGTAGTATTGGTCACTGATGCAATTCATGAAAAAGCAATAAAGGAAGAGAGGTCTCACATATAAATATACTATATTGGACATCTATTATGATTGTCAGCCCTCATCAAATATTTTCTGTTTCATCAAGTAGTTGACATTGGACAAGGAAGACAACATCAAGAGTTATGTTTGCTTATATTTACATAGAAGTTATATTGTCATGTATCCTCAACATGTGGTTCTTGCTTATAATCTTTGGTAGCCAAAATTTCGCACTAAGTAGAAATACTACTTGTGCATCCAATCCCTTGAACCCAGTTTCTTGCCATGAGAGTCCACCATACCTGCCTATGGATTGAATAAGATCCCTCAAGTAAGTTGTCATCGGTGCATAAAGCAATAAATATTGCTCCTAAATATGTATTATCTTTTATTGTAAGGAAAAATAAGCTTTGTACAATCTTGTGATGGTAAAGAAATAAAAGTGATAGACTGCATAACAAAGGTTCCTATCACAAGGGGCAATACAAAGTGATGTTCCTTTCCATTAAGAGCTTGGACATCCAAATATAAAAGACGCATGGCAACCTCTACTTTCCTCCGCGAAGGGCCTATCTTTGACTTTTCAGTATTTACTTTCTATGTGAGAGTCAATAATGTTCATCCCTATCCCATCCTTAATTATTCTCCACTTGGCAAGCATCATGTGGTGAGGAAATATCCAGGCACATATACCTAGTTGGATGTGGGTATTCATGAGTTATTATTGTTGGCATTACCCTCGAGGTAAATAAGTTGGGAGGTGAACACAATAAACCCCTATCTTCATATGTGTATGATTGAAACTTTTGTTGTACAAATTTGACCATTAGTGCCAGCAATCATATAAGACTATAGGATATTGAGTACGTGAACTTGCTAAACATAAGCTCTTACATAGAATCTTTCTAAAAATATGATGAACTGCAATTGCTTCAAGGACTGAGAACATAGTTCATTAGTTTTCAAGAAGGCTTACGATTTATACTTCGGTATTGTGGATGAATTGTTACCTGATCATGAGAAGTTTTATGACAATATATTGTTGCTATAATAATAATCATGATGCTATCATGTCCGTATTTTGTTTTATCGACATCTCCCACTATATGCATCGGGTCATGGTTATTGAGCTCGGTATTCGCTTGAGGACAAGCAGGTGTAAGCTTGGGGGAGTTGATACGTCCATTTTGCATCATGTTTTCCTACATTATTTATTATGTTTTGGGTCATTATTTCACTTTATGGTTTTATTCTAATGCCTTTTCTCTCTCAATTTGCAAGATTTACATGAAGGAGAAAACTGCCGATAGCTGGAATTCTGGACCTAAAAAAGCTATAGGAGAGATAGATATTCTCCAGAACTCCAAATGACCTAAAAATTTACAAAGAATTATTTCAGAATTAATAAAAAAATAATGGAAGATGAATCACCAGGAGGGGCCCCACCAGTGAGCCACAAGCTCAAGGGGCGCGCCTCCAATCTTGTGGGCCCACCAGCAGTGCAAGATATTTTGGAATTATTGTTGTATGGTTCTATTAGAAAAGCTTGTATATGCATCACAAGATAAAAGTGCACACGTAGTTGCTACTTTTCCATTCACAACATTGTCATATTTTCCGGGTGCAACATAATATCATATTTGGTTAACAAACTATCTCTTGTGTATTCTTGATAGAACAGTTTTGAATAGCAGATATGTTATGTGTTTGTAGATTTCCGTGCCTTTTGATAACACATTATCCTTTCAAAACTAACAGGTATATTATGTCTTATGATTTCTCACAGTACATCCCTTACTTTGCAACAACGCTCGTGCTAGAGAAGTTTGGCCTTTACTTGAGTGAATACTCTACTGAAGTCACATTGTAGACAAACCATGGATATAGGTCTGATTTCGACGATGAATAAGGTCACTCTTATTCTCATCCCTGCATTGTGGAGAGAGTTTGCTACGTGTTACCTCTTGAGTGTTGGCACTAAAGTGTTAGTGGATATAACAGAACCTGGTCTTATCATCTATTTGACCTTACCAAAATAGATCTTTCGATGGACCAATAATAAAAGTTAGTTTTCTTTGAATTTTTTTGCATGTTGACCTATCACTTAATAAAATTAATGTGCTCATTCTAACTAGATAACCACCCCTTAAGCAATAAAATGGGCTTTCCTATTCTGACCATGTTCCTATGCTTATAATTACTAATATATATATATATATATATATATATATATATATATATATAATTCGTGATAAGGGTGTTATTTCCTTGTAGGGGTTTTAAGCGTGTGGTTGATGAGATGCATGCTACTCCTTATTTCAAGTTTCATTGGGTAGACTTGAAGCATGTCATAAAATTTGTTTATAGTCTTTGCTTCCTTACCAAGTGTTTCAATGCTGGATACATAATGGGAATATGTGTGCCACTAGTGTATACCTTTGATATGAAAAATTGTGTCATTCACAAAAAGTTGTCACATAGTCTTTTATGCTATATACGCTCTTCGCAAACTATTGCTTCATGCGGTGTTACAATTGTTTATTCGTCTTGCAATAGCTATTGCTACCTACTGTTGTTTCTAAACTAATGCCCTGTTCTGGTCCAATCACACTAGCTATTGTTGAGAAAAAGAAAGTGATGGCAAGGTACTTCATTTCGCCTAGAAATGGAAGCATTCTCATTGATAGATGGTCAACTGTGATGACAATCCATGCACATTTGAAAATAGGAGTAAGTGGCATGCTCGTGCTCTATGAAGGCACCAAAGGCCTTTTCCTGCTCATTTATGACATTTCATCTTGCAAATCTTTGGCAATGCTTTCCTCAAATCCTGGTTATTAAATACTATGTGTTAAGTACTTCTTGACTAGAGAGGCCAGGCTTTTACTGTGTTGTCGGTCTTTATTCGCTTTATTCTCTTTTGCAATGTGTTTGACCATGTTGTTTCCACAAGGCAATAAAAACTAATTTAGTCAAACCAATGCATAGGCTAGCATCATACTTTTAGATAGATCTTGTTCCTAATGGTTTGTTTACCTTTTAAGCAACACTTTTTAGAGTCTATTTCATATGGTTTGCTTGCCTCCTTTGTTGCTTAGTCATTGTAAGGACCGGATAGTTAAGCTACAGTAACCGTCTGCTAAACGTTGCCACATCAGTGGTATTACTGTTGCTAAACTTGCGAAGGTTCAAATCCCGCTCAAATTCAAATTTAAATAAAGGCAAACATCAAAAGTTTTCAAACGCTAAAACTAAAATGTTCAAAATGGGACAAATAAATCCTAAGTCATAATGGTGGAGGAACCACATTTTTGTAAAAAGATTAAATGCACTAAACTAATTAAAACAGTAGCTAAAACCATTAAATAAATGTGTTTTATATTTTATAAAATACTAAACTATTTTGTTTGGGGTAAAACTTTTTGTGACAGTAGATTATGTTGTAACACCGATTTAGGGATCCACTTTATACATTATAAACATAAAATAGTAAAAAAATAGATAAAGGAAAAACAATAAATAAATAAATAAATAAAGACAAAAGCCTGCCCTCCCTCCCCGTGGGCCGTTTGGCCCACCAGGCCGGCCCATCCATTTCCCCTAACCCCCACTCCGCCACCGAACCCTAGCCCTATCCCCACTTCTCCCCCTCACGCTCCCCTCCTCATCTCTGGATCTCGGGGGCGCCCGACGCGCCCGCGCCCAACGGATCGTTGCCTCCGCCCCGCAACCCCTCCCTCCGTCGTCCTCGCCCAGGACCTCGCCGGACCGCCTCCCCGCCGGACCGATCCGTCCTCGACTCCTCGTCGTGCTCTACACCCCCTCGCTGCCCGGGTCCGCCCCTGCTGCCATCGACCATGCTGGTGCCGCCCCGTCCCCGACCTCCTCATCACTGGCCGACCCCGGCCTCACCGAACCTCCCCTTCACGGCACCGGGGGTGAGCTCCCGTGACCCGCTTCCCTGTTTTTTTCCTCTATCATCGATGCCGCCCGCACCTATTGCCCCTTGTCGGTGTTAAAACCGGCGGGTCTTGGGTAGGGGGTCCCGAACTGTGCGTCTAAGGCGGATGGTAACAGGAGGCAGGGGACATAATGCTTTACCCAAGTTCGGGCCCTCTTGATGGAGGTAAAACCCTATGTCCTGCTTGATAATTCTTGATAATATGAGTTGTACAAGAGTTGATCTACCACGAGATCGGAGAGGCTAAACCCTAGAAGCTAGCCTATGGTATGATTGTATGTTGTCCTACGGACTAAAACCCTCCGGTTTATATAGACACCGGAGGGGGCTAGGGTTACACAAGGTCGGTTACAAAGGAGGAGATATACATATCCGTATTGCCTAGCTTGCCTTCCACGCCAAGTAGAGTCCCATCCGGACACGGGACGAAGTCTTCAATCTTGTATCTTCATAGTCCAACAGTCCGACCAAAGGATATAATCCGGCTATCCGGATACCCCCTAATCCAAGACTCCCTCAGTAGCCCCTGAACCAGGCTTCAATGATGATGAGTCCGACGCAGTTTGTCTTCGGCATTGCAAGGCGGGTTCCTCCTCCGAGTACACCACAGAAGAGTTTGAATACAAGGATAGTGTCCGACCCTGCAAAATAAGTTCCACATACCACCATAGAGAGAATAATATTTCCAGAAATCTAATCTCCTGACACGTTTTGGCAGCATGACATCATGTCATGGCCCGGTAATTATTCAAATCGTTTTGCTTTAACCAGCCCCGCACATAACGTGAGGCGGTTTCTTGACACATCTTGTCAAAGCAGAGATCATGTTCCCCTTATTACGGGATTCTCATCAATACAGATGTGGGTAACCCAACGACGCTATCAATTACGGCGCTTGGGGGATAAGCGAGTTTTACCAGGCTAGTGGGGGCGCACAATTTAGTCCGCCCTTATAAAGGGATAAGATCTCACCTTTTTCTTCCCACGCCTTCTTCCTCCTTGCTCATCCATTCTCGCGCACTTGAGCTCCAACGCCCAAGTCCACATCCTTCTCGTCAACTCTCTCCAAACATGTCCGTAGCGGGAGGCAAGTGGATGGCCTCCTCCGTCATAGAGGGACACATCAAAAAGCTACATGGAGCCGGATACTTAGCCGCGGATATCGCGCACCAGCTGCCAGCCGCGGGGCAGGTCATCCCTACCCCAGAACCTCATGAAAGGGTGGTTTTCCTCCCCCACTTCGTTCGCGGACTAGGGTTTCCCCTCCATCCATTTGTCCGCGGCCTCGTGTTCTATTATGGGCTGGACTTTCATGATCTGGCCCCGAACTTCATCCTCAACATCTCGGCGTTCATCGTCGTGTGCGAGGCCTTCCTCCGCATCCGGCCCCACTTCGGCCTGTGGCTAAAGACCTTCAATATCAAGCTGAAGGTGGTGGGCGGCCAATAAGAGGAATGCGGCGGAGCCATAGTGGGGAAGATGCCTGATACGTCCATTTTGCATCATGCTTTTATATCGATATTTATCGCATTATGGACTGTTATTTCACTTTATATCACAATACTTACGGCTATTCTCTCTTATTTTACAAGGTTTACATAAGGAGGGAGAATGCCGACAGTTGGAATTCTGGGCTTGAAAAGGAGCAAATATTAGAGACCTATTCTGCGCAACTCCAAAAGTCCTGAAACTCCATGGAACGTCTTAAAAGAAATAAAGAAAAATCCACACCAAAGATGAAGGCCAGGGGGCCCACACCCTTCTCACGAGGGTGGGGGGCGTGCCCCCTACCTCGTGGGCCTCTTGGTGGCTCTCTGATGCCCATCTTCTCCTATATGAGGTCTTTCGAGGAGAAAAAAATAAGGAGGAACTTTTCGGGACGAGACTCCGCCGCCACGAGGCGGAACCTTGGCGGATCCAATCTAGAGCTCTGGCAGAGCTGTTCTGCCGGGGATACTTCCCTCCCGGATGGGGAAATCATCACCATCGTCATCACCAACGCTCCTCTCATCGGGAGAGGGCAATCTCCATCAACATCTTCACCAGCACCATCTCATCTCCAAACCCTAGTTCATCCCTTGTATCCAATTCTTGTCTCAAAGTCCGGGATTGGTGCTAGTAGGTTGCTAGTAGTGTTGATTAGTCCTTGTAGTTGATGCTAGTTGGTTTAATTGGTGGAAGATCATATGTTCAGATCCTATATGCATATTATTACCCCTCTGATTTTGAACATGAATATGCTTTCTGAGTAATTATGTTTGTTCCTAAGCACAAGGGAGAAGTCTTGCTATGAGTAGTCATGTGAATTTGGTATTCGTTTGATATTTTGATAAGATGTATGTTGTCTAGCCTCTAGTGGTGTTATGTGAACATCGACTACATAACACTTCACCATTATTTGGGCCTAGAGGAAGGCATTGGGAAGTAATAAGTAGATGATGGGTTGCTAGAGTGACAGAAGCTTAAACCCTAGTTTATGCGTTGCTTCGTAAGGGGCTGATTTGGATCCATATGTTTCATGCTATGGTTAGGTTTACCTTAATACTTTTGTTGTAGTTGCGGATGCTTGCAATAGAGGTTAATCATGAGTGGGATACTTGTTCAAGTAGGAACAACACCCAAGCACCGGTCCACCCACATATCAAATTATCAAAGTATCGAACGCGAATCATATGAACGTGATGAAAACTAGCTTGACGATATTCCCATGTGTCCTCGGGAGCGCTTTTCCTATTATAAGAGTTTGTTCTGGCTTGTCCTTTGCTACAAAAAGGATTGGGCCACCTTGCTGCACTTTATTTACTTTTGTTACTTGTTGCTCGTTACAATTTATCCTATCACAAAACTATTTGTTACCACTTATGTCAGTACTTGCAGAGAATACCTTGCTGAAAACCGCTTATCATTTCCTTCTGCTCCTCGTTGGGTTCGACACTCTTACTTATCGAAAGGACTACGATAGATCCCCTATACTTGTGGGTCATCAATGCCCAACGTTATATGGCCCGAGGGCTCCTTCATGGAGACCATAAAGGGGTGGCAATCGGGGTGGTTCTACATCACCGAGCCGCACGACACCAACTGGGTGGCGGCCCCCGAGTTTTGGTCCGGAATCCCCACGCGGCTCACTTCCTGGAAGGAGAAGGGCCTGTCCTGGGGTTCATTGGTGGAGCTGGACGACCTCCAGAAGTGTATCCGGAACATGACAAGCAAGAAACTTAAGCTTGTCAACATAGTCCAGGTCATGCTCTTCCGCCGGATCCTCCCGTGTCAACAACGGGACTTCAACTTATGGGAGTTCGACCCGGCGCAGCACTAGACCCTCAGCGAGCTCTTCGACACGACACATAAAGACGTCTAGAGGGTGCTGTTCAAGGGTACCGAGGTCCCTCCTTCTCTTACCGAGGACCGCGGGCTAAGCGCGAAGCACCATGTGAATCTGGTAAGTTCTGTACATCTGGCAGGGTATTTATTTCCCATAGCTTAACCATGTGCGAGGTCTGAGCTCCCATGCCTTTGACAGGACTGGGTGGAGACATCGGAGCAGATCAACTGTCCGGCCCCTCTACCCGAAGACCCTGCGGACGCTCTCCTGACGGAGATGCAGACTCCGGCTCCTTATGAGGTGCCGGACAAGACCAAGAATAAGGCCAAGGGAACCCGAAAGAGTTCCCGGTGCCAGGTGGTATCGTACTCATCGTCCGATAACACCAAGACACCCTCCTCCCGTGAAAACAAGGAGGGGGATGATGAAGATTCTCCCCCTCCAGCCGGGGGAGACAAGAAAAGGAAGGCCGCCCCAACCGGGGAGGCCGAAGGGTCCAAGAAGGGAAGGACTCTCCTTCCGGACCGCTCCACCACCGCCGCCAACGGCGAAGACGAGTGGCTGCTCAGGGCCAAGCCCCTGGCGAAGTCGTAAGTATTCGGATACCAGAGTAACTCATAGTATACCTTTGTTGCACTGCTTCTCCTAACGTCGAATATGATTATGCAGTCCGCCCCAAGCCCGTATCAATGTATCATCGTCGGACGGTTCCTTGGACTCGTCGGACATGAATAGTGATACACTTCCAACCGCCTCCTCCCCTTGCCCTACGGACAATGCCGAGGTATTGTCTCAAGGGGCACCTAGCCGGGGGGAGACAGTCCCGGAGGCACCTCAAGGCGACCTTCCGGACTCCAGGAGTAAAGGGAGCAAGGCTCCCGGGGGCTCCAAGTTCGGACCTCAGCCAAACACCGCGCGGGAACCTCCAGTGGTTCCGGACTCGGGCAGGCGGCCCCCTTCCAAAAGGGGCAAGACGCCCGTGCCGATGACCTCTGAGAGTCCAGAGGCACCGGACAACCTGCTGGGAGCGCTTCGTGGCGCTTCCATCGACGAAGAGCACCGCACTATTATGAGTGCGGTGATCAAGAAGGTTCAGTCCGCCAAGAGCGGACTGACTGAAGCCTGTGCCAGCCTTGTAACAGGCTTTGAGGTAAGTATTTAAAATATAGGAAAAATATTACCGCATAGACAGTAGCCCCTGATGCTCTGTTTGGTGTTCACAAAGAAAAGCCGAATAGAGGATCAATAATATCTGCAGGAGTCTAATATAAGTATGTCTGTATGCGTACGCAGGCTTCGCTGCTGACCTCTGCCGCACTGACTGCGGAGGTCTCCGCACTGAAGCAGGACCTCGAGGGGTCCGAGAAAGAGCTCAGCCCTGCCAAGAGGCAGCTCATGGAGAACAAAGGTAAGTAATACCTTGTCTATATATAAAAGAAAATGTGGTTGCGAAATGACAGGATCATCATGAATGTGCCAGGGGCCACGACCGAAGTGGCGACCCTGAAGCAAGCGCTGTCCGAGGCTGAAGACAAAGCAGCCAAGGAGCGCACCGAGCGGGAAAGGCAAGAGGCACGGGTGAGCGAGGTGCAGCAAGAGCTCCAGGCTCTCGTGAAGAAGCACGAGGCTTTGGAGCTTGACTCGAAGACGCGAGAGCCCGAGCTTGCCGCGGTCCTCGAGAGCACAAAGCATGCCAAGGCCGAAGCCCAAAAGGCCCTCCGGGAAATTGAGGCGATGAGGAAGATAGCGGCGGGTAAGGCATTCAATATGCAAAGCAAGCATGTGAAAGTGAATTACTTGTTACTTACCCGAGTCCGGAGCTCTCCAGGAGCATTCGCAGATTTGCCCCGCAGCATGTCGGATGCCGCGAAGTATTACCAGGACGAGGAGGGAAGCTCGACGGAGAAGTTGTTCTGGTCTCAGTATACTGGGACCGAACACCCGATGCCTATGAGCGACCAGCTGAAGCAACTGGTCGAGATGCACAAGGCGGCCGAATAGGCCATGAAGGGCTTTATAGTCCGGATGTGGCCTGGCGACTCCCTTCCCAATAGCTACTTCGGCCTGGTGAGGCGGCTTGTGGATGCCTGCCCACGGCTGGAAGTCATCAAGCGATCCGTCTGCATCGAAGGTGCCCGCCGGGCTTTTGCCCGTGCAAAGGTGCACTGGGCCAAGATGGACGCCGAGAAGCTGGTGAAGGAGGGGCCACCGTAGGGCAAGGAGCATCGCCACCCCGAGATGTATTATGAGGGTGTCCTGAAGGGTGCCCGTCTTGTAGCGGACGAGTGTGCAAAAGATGTAATATTTGAATGAACTTGCTCGTGTGATCCTGTATTATGAAAACTTGTTCATATGCTCTATGCAACGCTTGTTTGAATTTAAAATATTACCTTTTGTTCGGCTGTTTATCAAACCTAAGAGATGGCTAGTCGTCGGCTTCTGCCCCCACACCACGAGTGCTGGGGTGTTCGGGATAAACCTGAGCACTCTTTTCCCATTTTTGGGTCCTTCGAGGGAGGTGCTCAGCACAACGAACAAGGCAATCGAACTATAATGCTCTATCACTCTCACTTAGCCATAGAATTCTATGATTTTAAATTTTAGCGAAGCCCCTAGTATTCGGAAGGCCGAATTCGGGGCGCTAGACACGCCTTAAGCCGGACAAAGCCGACTCCTCGCTCTAAGCGACATAAGTCTTTAGGGAATCGAAACCTCTCGAACAGCGACCAGCTCTCGCCTTATCATGACAGTCAGTTTTAGCTTTCTCTACTGAGGTGCTTAGCCCAGCTGAACAGGGGCACAATTGCAGTAGTTCTCCCAGTGCTACCTTAGCCGATATAGCGGAACGTAAGGTACCAAAACATGGGAGCCGGGCAAACCCAACTATTGACCCAACACATGATTCGGAGCTGATGCATATAATGCTATAAGTTCGGGGTGCCGCACTGTCGAAAGTGTTCGAACTTCTCACGCCATATTATGGGGTATGCTTAAGCCCCTAGCGTACTGGCCGTACCAGAGTGTACGGGTGCTGGATGTCATGGATGAACATATATATATATATATATATATATATATATATATATATATATATATATATATATATATATATAGAAAAAGAAGAATAGAGAATGCGATAATAGTCTAGTGCTATGCATTGTTTATTCAAAAAGGTGCGTTAAAGCAGAATGATACAAGTAGTGCGATAAGCAGAAAGTAGGACTATTTGACATGTCTCCTTCAAGGGAAAGCCGAGGAATGGTATTTAAAGCAAGTATTTCACTCATTATCGGAATCCACCTGGGAGTTCAGTGGTGCGATGTAGCTTTCTGCCTCCTTGGTTGCTGCATCATGTGTCCGGCAATCATACTGTTGGACAGGGTTTCCAGAGATTAAAGTCCTGAAAGAGAAAAATAACAAAGCGGGAAGCCCCTAGTGCGGTTGAGCCGCGTCTTGGGGCGTGCCGTAGTCGTGGCCCCTCCCCCTTGTGCCCATGGTATTTTCAATGCGTAATTGTGTACGCGTGGCACGGATTTTACCGTTTGGCTGGGGCTGGGGCAGGGGCCGCATTGCTATGCGAGCTCAGAATGTGCCAGGCGGTCTTGTTGCCGGTTACTCTGGGCGCACTTGAAGGTGTCCGGGTCTTTAATCGCCGAACTGGTGGATTGCCTTAAGAGGCTGCTTTGCACTTCTGCTGCGAGGGTCGCAGTGTGCTCCTCCGTGCGGAGAGAGCGCTCTGTGTTTCCATTGACTGTGATGACCCCCCGAGGTCCTGGCATCTTGAGCTTGAGGTATGCATAATGCGGTGCTGCATTGAATCTCGCAAATGCGGTCCGCCCGAGCAGTGCATGATAGCCACTGCGGAACGGGACTATATTGAAGATTAACTCCTCGCTTCAAAAGTTATCCGGGGATCCGAAGACCACTTCCAGTGTGACTGAGCCTGTGCAATGGGCCTCTACACCTGGTATGACGCCTTTGAAGGTCGTTTTTGTGGGTTTGATCCTTGAGGGGTCTATACCCATTTTGCGCACTGTGTCCTGATAAAGCAGGTTCAGGCTGCTGCCGCCATCCATAAGGACTCAAGTGAGGTGAAATCCATCAATGATTGGGTCTAGGACCAGTGCGGCGAATCCGCCATGACGGATACTAGTGGGGTGGTCCATGCGATCGAAGGTGATCGGACAAGAGGACCATGGGTTGAACTTTGGGGCGACTGGCTCCAACGCGTATACGTCCCTTAGCGCACGCTTCCGCTCCCTCTTGGGGATGTGGGTTGCGTATATCATGTTCACCGTCCGCACTTGTGGGGGGAACCTCTTCTGTCCTTCGGTGTTCGGCTGCCGGGGCTCCTCCTCGTCATCGCTATGTGGCCCCTTATCTTTGTTTTCAACGTTTAATTTGCCAGCCTGCTTGAACACCCAACAATCCCTGTTGGTGTGGTTGGCTGGCTTGTCGGGGGTGCCATGTATTTGACACGAGCGGTCGAGTATACGGTCCAAACTGGATGGGCCCGGAGTGCTTCTTTTGAATGGCTTTTTCCGCTGACCGGGTAGAGCCTTTGAATCCGGCATGGACTGTCGTATCCTCGGTATTGTTGTTGTTGATGCGGCGCTTGTGTTTGTTGCGACGTGACCTGCCATTGCCATCCTTGGTATCTGAAGGACCATGGTTCTTTCATATGTTATTGCTGTGAGCCAGCCAGCTGTCTTCTCCCGCGCAAAAGCAGGTCATTACTGTCGTGAGGTCTGCCATAGATTTCGGCTTTTCCTGGCCAAGGTGCCAGGCGAGCCACTCGTCGCGGATGTTGAGCTTAAAAGCTTCTAGGTCCTCTGCATCCGGACAGTCGACGATTTAATTTTTCTTTGTTAGGAACTGTGTCCAGAATTGCCTGGCCGATTCCTCTGGCTGCTGAATTATGTGGCTCAAGTCATCGGCATCCGGTGGTCGCACATAAGTGCCCTGGAAGTTGTCGAGGAATGCGGCTTCCAGATCTTCCCAACAGCCAATGGATTCTGCTGGCAGGCTATTGAGCCAATGCTGAGCTGGTCCTTTGAGCTTGAGTGAGAAGTATTTGATGGCGTGTAGATCATCACCGCGGGCCATGTGGATGTGCAAGAGGAAGTCCTCGATCCATACCGCAGGATCTGTTGTGCCGTCGTATGATTCGATATTTACGGGTTTGAAACCCTCTGGGATTTGGTGATCCATTACTTCGTCTGTGAAGCATAGGGGGTGTGCAGTGCCTCTGTACTGGGCTATATCACGACACAGCTCGAATGAGTCTTGTCCGCTGTGTTCGGCCCGGCCGGATTTACTTTTACTATATCCGGCGTGACGGTTATCGTCTCGCATAGTGGCGTGCCCTCGTGATCCGTAGATCGACCTTGCATGTTTTTCTTTGTCCTCCAATATGTCTCGCAGGTCTAGCGTGTTTCCCCGTGCCTTGTCATTTTATTTGAGTGGCGTCGGGGCACGGGCTGAGTTTTTGGCTGAAATGCCTCTCTGTCGCGGCCATGAGGTGGCCGGTCAGCCGCATCATATGCTGGAGATGTAGGTTTGAGTGCTTCCTCCTCCAGTCGGGGTAGCAACCTACGCTTTGGGTAACTCTTGGAGGGGCGTTCGAGTTTATATTCCTCGGCCGCAAGGACTTCGGTCCATCTATTGACTAGCAAGTCTTGATCAGCTTGAAGCTGCTGTTGCTTTTTCTTAAGGCTATTTTCTGTGGCTATAAGCCGGCACTTGAAGCACTCTTGTTCGATGGGATCCTCAAGCATGAAAAATTCATCATCGTCGAGGCTTGCCTCATCTTCGGAGGGAGGCATGTAATTATCATCCTCTGCCTCTCCATCTGCCGCTCTCTCGGGAGGGCTGGCTTCTCCATCCTCCCGCTCTAAATCTTGCTGGAGGGGATTGTTGTCGTCTTCGGCACTTTCCGGAGTGCTATTATCTCCCGTGCCGGTGTCACCGCTTTTGCTTTGGCGAGATTTAGAGCGGCGCCGCTGACGTCGGTGCTTGGGTTGCTTCTTGGAGGGGTCATCCTCCGCTGTCTCGTCGCCATTGCCTTCTTTGGGTGTGTCCACCATGTATATATCATATGATGAGGTGGCTGTCCAGTGCCCTGTGGGCAGTGGTTCCTCTTCGTCTCCCGCATTGTCGTCCATACCGTCGATGTCTTCAGACTCGAAGTCGAGCATGTCGGTTAAGTCGTCGACAGTGGCTACTAAGTGGGTGGTGGGTGGGTGACGAATTTCTTCACTAGTGCAGAACCGGGCAATAGCACCGGTTCGTAAGGCCCTTTAGTGCCGGTTCGGTAACCGACACTAAATTGTGGGCACTAAAGGCCCCCCCTTTAGTACCGGTTCAGCACGAACCGGTGCTAAAGGGCAACCACGTGGCATGAGCCAGCTTCGGGGGCAGGGAGCCCTTTAGTACCAGTTGGTGACACCAACCGGTATTAAAAGGTTTGGGGGGGGGGTTGGGTTTATGATTTCTTTTTCATTTAATTTTGTGTTTTCCATTTAATTCTTTTTTGATTTGCTGGTATTTTACGATACTACATATTGTACACGTTATGCATATATATATAAATAGAATTTCTAGTAGAACTGATCATAATATATATATATATATATATATATATATATATATATATATATATATATATATATATATATATATATCATCGAATGTCTCACAACCACCATTAATTAATTCACACATATATACACACATGTATATATATATACAATTAGCTAGCTATCTATAATTTCTCCTAATTGGTGCCTTCGGAGCCAGTGGCATTAGCCTAATTGGTGCCTTCGGAGCACGATAACAATTGGAAGTGGTTCATGGGGGCGGTAGCGGGTAATAGTATTCTCCTTTGGGATCTATGACCTGGTCGAGCAAAAATCCCGCTATTTCCTCTTGAATTGCTTCTATGCGGTCCTCTGGTAGGAGCTTCTCCCGCACCTCTTTGAACTGTTAAGAAGGAGATCAATATGCATGTGTATTAGTTGTGTGACTAGATATCGATAATGGTGTAAAAATTGTGAATAGTGTTCTGACAAACGTACCCACTCCTGTCTTTGAGATCTGCTCCTTTCGGACGCCATCATGCGAATGTTCTCGCAAACGTAGTATGCACACAGATTATTCCCCGGCGCCTGCTTTAGGGCCTTTACGAGAATGGAATTTGATCAGATAATAATTAATCAAGCATGATAATTAAAGAGATGGCAGCTAGCTAGTACTACTTAATTACTTACCTGGGGTCGATACCATTTCAGATTTTGTTTCCATGGGCCTGGAGTGGCCCTGTTGAACTTTGCCCAAGCCCTGCCCGCTGACAAAGAAAATGAATAAATGGGTTATTAAATAGTTGTTATCAGGAAATGATGAACTAATTAAATAGGCCGAGATATAGTTAATAATGATTGAAATTACCTGTTGACTATCCCCTTCACGGTGGTGTAGTCACTTGCTTTCTTAAGTAGCGAGTCTAGTACTTCAACTGTTCCTTCATCAACTTTAATGATTAACAAGATCCAGTGAAATCTGCATGCACACACGTTTTCATGTCTTAATTAAGCGGGCATATGTAAGCAAAAACATGTAGCTAGCTAGTAGGCAAAAACAGAATTTGTAGTACAAGACAGTGTGACTCACTCAAAGTTGTAAGGAAGTAGTATATCTTCATTGTATTTGAGGCGCTTGAAGAACTCTAGCATGCTTTCCTCTACACTTTTTTTTCATAATATGGATCTAATTTCCATGTGTATTCATTAATGGTATTTGGGTCAACGAACCCAATGCCATATCGTCCACCTTTTTGCATTTCATAAATCTTCATCCTGCATAATACCATAGAAAAGAATATAGTGAGGATAATTACATGTTAACATTTTCTTCGTCATGTTCATAGTTCACGACTTCATCAATTCGGTCGTCGCGATCGAATATCATATCACCCTCCCCGGTGTTGTTTAGATATTCGGAGCCGTCATAATCTTCTTCATTCTGATCATCATCTGGCCCGCGAGGATTGCGTATGATATTGAACAGGGCCACTTCTCCCTCTCTGCCGGTATTGTCCGCCATAGGTTTTATTTAACTAATCCAAAAGAAATATATTCAAATTACAATGCATAGATGCAATCAATTAATAAGGAAAAACTGAATCAATCATAGTACATAATAAGCATCATCGAATATAATCTCGAATACGTCGTCTCGAACAATAGATATAATCTCGAATACATCGTCTCGAATAATAGATATAATCTCGAATACATCGTCTCGAATAATAGATATAATATCGAATACATCACTAGCTAGCTAGCTAGCAAGCTAATAATGATCGAATACTATAGAGTAATCTAGGCCACTCGCGGTTCCTGAGGTGCGGGCGGTGGACACCCAAAGAGAAGGAACCATCACTGGATCATAGCTCGGGTGATCTCCCAAAAGAACCTGCCAGGTATGGGAGAACCTGACGTCCATAGCAGCCATGTAGCGATGGGCGTGCTCGTCCTCCTCCCTGACACGGTGACGTACCACCTTCGGCGGGGCCGGCTCCCTTCGGACCGAAAGTGGCCCACGCGAATGCCACCAAAGGAGATCAGGGTCGACGACGGGAACCGGGACCGGGTTCCTCACCAAGCGTCGCGCCCCTAAAGGTAGCACCTCCCAGTGCCAGCCCGGCAGAGCCCAGTCCCGGACATGGGTCCTCTAAAGCAGGACGTCGTCGCGAACGGGTCGACGGTGAGGATGCCGGCGGGGCATCGTCGACAACAAATACTATATGCCGCAAAAGTGACATTTTTAAATGACTGGATTGTGATTTCTAACATTTCTATAACTAAAATTGTATAACTAATTTTTCTTTAACATTTCTAATATTTCTATATAGCTAACATTTCTATAACATTAATACAGAAAAAACTAGCATTTCTATATAACTAACATTTCTATAACATTAATACAGAAAAAACTAACATTTCTATATAACTAACATTTCTAACACATTTCTATATATAACTAACATTTATATAACATCAATACAGAAAAAACAGGAAAAAACTAAAAACTAAAAACTAAAAACAGAAAAACTAAAAACTAAAAACATTGTGTGTGTGTGTGTTTGTGTGTATGTGTGTGTTTGTGTATGCATGTGTGTGCAGAGGCGACGGCGATGGAGAGCCAAGGCGACGGCGTCGGCGGCGCGGCAGCTTCGATTGGAGGGAGGAGAGGGGGGACAGGGGCTCACAGCGCGGGCGAGAGGTCGAGGCGACGGCGACGGCGACGCGGACAGGTGTGGGGACGTGGACGCGGGCTGGTGCGGGGACGGGGACGGGCCGGCGACGCGGACGGCGCGACGAGGACAGGGGCGGGGCGGAGTTGACGGGGACGGCGCGACGGGGGTGGCGACGGCGCGGGACTGGGCGGCGGCGATGAAGCAGAGGGAAGTGGAGAAGGAAACTGACAAATTTTTTTGAAGTGTTTTCTTATATAGAAAACACCTTTAGTACCGGTTGGAGCCACCAACCGGTACTAAAGGTCTCTTTTGGCCAGGCGAAGCGGCGGGAAGCGCACCCCTTTAGTACCAGGTGGTGGCACCAACCGGTACTAAAGACCCCCCCCTTTAGTACCGGTTGGAGCCACGACTCGGTACTAAAGGGAGTGTGCTGGCGCAGGTGCGGTGCGGCAAGTTTAGTCCCACCTCGCTAGCCGAGGGGCGTCCGCACTGGTTTATAAGCCCCAGTGCGGTAGCTCTCTCGAGCTCCTCTCCAAAGCAGGCCTACTGGGCCTACCTGTTCTGCGCTGCCCTGTGGGCCTACAGGGCATTTGCGGGCCTGCATCCTAGCCCAACAAAACGTTGGGTTTCTAGTCATATGCAGGCTGCTTTGGCCCAGTAGGCGGGCTTTTTTATTTTCTTGTTTTTCTTGCTTTATTTATTTTTGTTTTATTTATTTTTGAGTTGTTTTTTGCAAGATTGTTGAGATCCACTATTGTCATTCCGTACTGCGGGTCTTCCGTTACCCCGCCTCGTGTCATATTGACCCATTTGCACCGAAACAAAGGGACCTTCAAACCACATCAATAGTCAAGTTTCCATATGTCATGTATATAACCATAATATGTTTCCTTTCCCGTCTTGATTTCTGCATCAAAGCGGACACCACTATTTTGGTTGGTGCTCTTCTTATCTTGGGCGATCGTGTAAAATGTATTACCATTTATCTCGTACCCTTTGAAAGTCATTATATTCGAAGATGGTAACTGGGACAGCAAGTACAAGTGATCAGACCGCTCCGGGTGTTTGCATGGTACGTGTTTGCAACTAGCTGGCGAAACTCCTAGTTTGTTCACGTGTAATCCAGTGATCAGACCGCTCCGGGTGTTTGGAGTATAGCAAATTCTGGTGTTCATCCATATACGGAGCCACCAAGGTGGAATTCTGTAGAACTATGTAGTGTGCTTCAGTGAGAGAATGTCCGTCCATACATATTATTTGTTCCCCTCCTAGCATTCCTTTTCCATCCAGTCTGCACTTATGCCGCGATTCAGGAACACCAATTGGCTTAAGGTCGGGAATAAAGTCAATACAAAACTCAATGACCTCCTCATTTTCATGGCCCTTGGAGATGCTTCCTTCTGGCCTAGCACGGTTATGAACATATTTCTTTAAGACTCCCATGAACCTCACTACTAGGGAAAAGGATAGCAACAGCGCGGGTTTTAGGCCTATCAGCAGCGCGGGTACCCGCGCTACCAATAAGGCGCTACGGCTAACTCTTAGTGTAGCGCTGCCTGTACCCGCGCTACCACTATTGACTATAACAGCAGCGCTTTTCAGGAACGCGCTGCTATTACTTAGATGTAGCGATTTCCCGGTCCAGTGCTACTGTTATATCTTTCACCATTTCCCCATTCCGGCTTTGATAAACTGCAATTTCCAGATACTAGGTACTACTAGATATCAATTTCATAAAGCATTATAGGTACTAGGTAGTACTCCCTCGGTTCGAAATTACTCGTCGTGGTTTTAGTTCAAATTTGAACTCAAACTACGACGAGTAATTTGGAACCGAGGGAGTACTAGATAACAATTTCATATATACTCAACATGCATCCTCAAGAAGTACAAGGTGACATCGACGACAATCATCATATTTAGTTCTAGATGATATCGATGACGATCATCATATGTAGTTCTACATGATATCGACGACGATCATCATATGTAGTTCTAGATGATATAGCCACATACACATATGTAGTTCTAGATGATATCGACGACGATCATCATCCTCAAGCCTGGGTGGTGGGTGTTCCTGATAGTAATTAGGATGGCTTGTCCAGCACGAAGATTCTTGCCAACGAGGAATCTCTTCCACCCAACCGAGTTCAAGTGTGTGCGACCATCTGTGCCCATGCGGTAAGTACATGTGGTGACGGAGCCCCTTGCGGTAAGGCATAGTCCAACTAAGCCTTCTTCATCAGGCTCGATACCACAACTCACAGATAGGTTCTTTGGCAATCTCTGAATAAGAAAACATATCAATTAATAAATAGCCTAAGCATGTGATCAGACTCTACACTAAAGTATATCATCGACTAGATTTGTAAGTATAACAATACAGCATGTATATATCATCAAATTACTACATGCAGTACGTATAACATACCATTTCATGCCGATCGACCATGGTACTTGTCAGGCGGGTCACGAATGGCACCTCGACAAAGTCATCACGTGGCGGAATTATGTCCCATAGGTTGCACACCTCCTCCTCGCTCAGCCTCATTCTTTGAGCTATGATGGCTTCATGAAGTGGGTTCTCATCATCTTCATTGAGTGGGTCCTCATTATCTTCATCATCTTCGTCATCTTCATCATCTTCCACCAGGTTGATATAAATGAAAACCATCTTGGGTCTTTCTGCTCTGAAGGAGAATCTGATCAACTCACCACCAGTAAGACGCATGCGAGCGAGGAAACGGGCCCATCCATCTCCTCCAATCTGCGACATATTGCGTCCTTTCTCGACCTCCATAGTGTACACCCCCCTAGGAGCCTCAAATGTCACAGTGTCTCCTGTCAGCTTGTTGAATTTCAACCTCACATTGCATGGGACGATCTGTGTAAGAAAAGCAAAATGACACAATGCAGTAATGCCAACACTAAAAATAAAATAGTTGTTACATTTCATCTAATTTCTTACCGCCGCATGACGAAAACTCGGATGGAAGTAGATGCCGAACAGCTTGCCAGTTGCAAGGCTGCTGGCGCACCTTGACTTGCACAGTCGACATAGTGGTGCTGGTGGTGGCGCCATTTTACTAAATCAACTAAATCAAAATGTTCTAAATCAACTAGCCTACTAAATCAACTAAATCAACTAGCATACTAAATAAACTAAATCAAAATGTTCTAAATCAACTAAATCAACCAGCCTACTAAATCAACTGAATCATATCAACTAAATCAACTAGCATACTAAATCAACTAGCATACTAAATCCACTAGCATACTAAATCAACTAAATCAAAATGTTACAATTGAAAGCCTACTAAATCAAAATGTATCAGGGAGGAGGGACAAGGAGGGGCGACCTGAGGAGGGAGAAGATAGTAGGACGGAGGAGGAAGGCGGAGCGAGGAGGGGCCGGCCGACGGCGAGTGGAGGGAGGACGGATCGAGGAGGAAGGCGAAGCGAGGAGGGGGCGGCCAGCGGCGAGTGGAGGAAGGACGGAGGAGGAGGCCGGTACCGAGTCCAGCGAGGAGGATGAGGCGACAACAGCGCAGATCGAGGGAGGGGCGACAAGGGAGGGGCGACGGGGGAGGACCGGCGGCGCGGGGGGTGAGGAGGAGACCGTGAGTGTGTGTGAGTGTGATCTGTGGATGAGGCTAGTGAGATCTGTAGTTAATTTAGCAATAACGATTATTGTCTGAATGCACGGCTGCTACGTTACGTAGCAGTAGCGCTGTCTATTTTAATGCGCTGCTGCTATAACTGGCCTCGCGGCGGCGTCGTGGGAATTTTAGCAGTAGCGCCGCTTGGAGTGCGCGCGCTACTGATAAACTTGTTTCAGCAGCGAGTTTCCACAGCCCGCACTACTGCTACTTAGCAGCAGTGCCTGATTTCATAGCGCGCTGCTGGTAAGATTCTGTGTATAGGCTTTTCCCTAGTAGTGCTCTCAAAGGGGAACATATTGTGTAGAAATACAGGACCCAAAACGTTAATCTCTTCACATAGGTGAACTAGGACGTGCATCATGATGTTGAAGAAGGATGGTGGGAACACCAACTCGAAACTGACAAGACATTGCACCAAATCATTCTCTAACCTTGGTATGATTTCTGGATCGATTACCTTCTGAGAGATTGCATTGAGGAATGCACATAGCTTCACAATGGCTAATCGAACGTTTTCCGGTAGAAGCCCCCTCAATGCAACCGGAAGCAGTTGCGTCATAATCACGTGGCAGTCATGAGACTTTAGGTTCTGGAACTTTTTCTCTGCCATGTTTATTATTCCCTTTATATTCGACGAGAAGCCAGACGGTACCTTAATACTGAGCAGGCATTCAAAGAAGATTTCCTTCTCTTCTTTTGTAAGAGCGTAGCTTGCATGGCCCTGATGTATGCCATCTTTTCCGTGCATACATTGCTGGTCCTCCCATGCCTCAGGTGTATCTTTTGTCTTCCCATACACGCCCAAGAAGCCAAGCAGGGTCACACAAAGATTCTTCGTCACGTGCATCACGTCGATTGCGGAGCGGACCTCTAGGTCTTTCCAATAGGGCATGTCCGAAAATATAGATTTCTTCTTCCACATGGGTGCGCGTCCGTCAGCGTCATTCGGAACAGGTTGTCCACCAGGACCCTTTCCAAAGACCACCTTCAAATCCTTGACCATATCATGTACATCAGCACCAGTACGGTGGCGAGGCTTCGTCCGGTGATCCGCCTCACCTTTGAAATGCTTGCCTTTCTTTCTTACGGGATGCCTGCTCGGAAGAAATCGATGATGTCCCAGGTACACATTCTTCTTACAATTAGCCAAATATATACTGTCGGTATCATCCAAACAGTGCGTGCATGCGTGGTATCCCTTGTTTGTCTGTCCTGAAAGGTTACTGAGAGCAGGACAATCATTGATGGTCACGAACAGAAACACCTTTAGGTCAAATTCTTCCCCCATGTGCTCATCCCACGCACGTACACCTATTCCATTCCACAGTTGTAAGAGTTCTTCAACTAATGGCCTTAGGTACATATCAATGTCGTTGCCGGGTTGCTTAGGGCCTTGGATGAGCACTGGCATCATAATGAACTTCCGCTTCATGCACAACCAAGGAGGAAGGTTATACAAACATAGAGTCACAGGCCAGGTGCTATGGTTGCTGCTCTGCTCCCCAAAAGGATTAATGCCATCTGCGCTTAGACCAAACCATACGTTCCTTGCGTCATCTGCAAACTCCTTCCCGTACTTTCTTTTGATTTTTCTCCACTGCGACCCGTCAGCGGGTACTCTCAACTTTCCGTCTTTCTTACGGTCTTCTCTGTGCCATCACATTGCCTTGGCATGCTCTTTGTTTTGGAACAAACGTTTCAACCGTGGTATTATAGGAGCATACCACATCACCTTGGCAGGAATCTTCTTCCTGGGGCGCTCACCCTCAACATCACCAGGGTCATCGTGGCTGATCTTATAGCGCAATGCACCGCATACTAGGCAAGCGTTCAAATGCTCGTACTCACCGTGGTAGAGGATGCAATCATTAGGGCATGCATGTATCTTTTGCACCTCTAACCCTAGAGGGTAGAGAGCCTTCTTTGCTTCGTACGTACTCTCGGGCAATTTGTTGTCCTTTGGAAGCACATTCTTTATCATTACCAGCAACTTTCCAAATCCCTTGTGAGATACACCATTCTCTGCCTTCCATTGTAGCAATTCCAGTGTGGTGCCCAGCTTTTTCTCGTCACCTACGCAATTCGGGTACAACATTTTTTTGTGATCCTCTAACATGCGCTGCAACTTCTTCTTCTCCAAATCTCTTGCGCAGTTTCTCTTTGCATCATCAATGGCCCGACCTAGATCATCAATGGGCTCATCCGATGCCTCTTCTTCAGCTTCTTCCCGCATTGCCGGCTCAGCTTCTTCCCGCATTACCGGCTCAGCTTCTTCCCTCATTGTTGTATCATCGTATTCAGGGAACCCATGGCCAGGATAGCTGCCGTCGTCCTCTTCTTCTTCATTGTCTTCCATCATAATCCCTCTTTCTGCATGCTTGGTCCAAACATTATAGTGGGGCATGAAACCGGACTCAAACAGGTGGACGTGAATGGTTCTTGACATAGAGTAATTATGACCATTCTTACAGCCAGCACATGGATAAGGCATAAAACCATCCGCCCGCTTGTTTACCTCAGCCGCAAGCAGAAAAGTACGCACGCCATTAATGAACTCGGGAGAGCATTGGTCATCATACATCCATTGCCGGCTCATCTTCAATATACAGCACCGAAAACACCAAATTAATACAATACATAAAGTTCATACACAAAGATCATACAACACTTAAATGCAACAAACAAATAACTCTCTAGCTGAAGAATTTAAATGCAACAACAAATACGATCAAGATCGCAACTAAGATAACGATTTATCCAACAGCATAATGATACCAAGCCTCACTATGAATGGCATATTTTCTAATCTTTCTAATCTTCAAGCGCATTTTCTCCATCTTAATCTTGTGATCATCGACGACATCGGCAACATGCAACTCAAATTCCATCTCCTCCCCCTCAATTCTTTTCAATTTTTCCTTGAAATCCTGGTTTTCTCTTTCAACTAAATTTAACCTCTCGACAATAGGGTCGGTTGGAATTTCCGGTTCAACTACCTCCTACATACAAATATATATGTCAACTTGATGGGTATAATTTGTCATAAACACGAAATGCAATGAATAGTTTTAGAAGAGAATATACCACATCCGAATCATAACCCGGACGAGGGCCGACGGGGACGGATATCAAAACGATGGCACTATGTATAACAAACAACGTATGGGTAAGATAATTATACGAGTAACTATATATCCAAATCACACAAACATCAATTTTTTATATAAAACTTCATGAACAAGAGGCTCACCACAAGGTGGTGCCGGCGACGGGACGTTGCGAGCGATCGACGGTGGTTACGACGGAGATTTAGAAGGTACTAAGTAAACCACACCTACATATGCAAACTAAGTGTTATTTTTGACCTCAAATTGCATATAAATCAAATACTAGCACATATATATAATTCCTCCCAAATTACTAAACTCAAAAATCAATCACTATATAAAGCATTGCACGAGCTAATCTAGCAATGAGAGATGAAAGGACAAAGTTGCTAACCTTTGTGATCATTTGAATGGATGGGGGCCTTCAAATCTTGACAAATTTTGGGCAAAATGTGTGATGATCTTGAGAGGAAGAGGGAAAAGAACAGAGAGGAGAGGGGAAAGGGGAAGAACAGAGCGAGCTCGGGTGGACGAAGGGTCTATGTAGGACGACCTTTAGTACCGGTTCGTGATACGACCCGGTACTAAAGGTGCTGGAGGGGCCCCAGACTGATAACATCCTGCCACCACTCACTTTAGTACCGGTTCGTGGCACGAACCGGTGCTAAATGTTCGCCACGAACCGGTACTAATGAGAGAGGCCGGCTAGCTGTTGGAACCGGCACTAATGCACACATTAGTGCCGGCTCAAATTCAAACCGGCACTAATGTGCTTCACATTTGACCCCTTTTCTACTAGTGCTTTGTCATTTGCATCCCAATCCTGCCGGACATAGTTCGGCCAGGACTCTCCTGACAAGGAGAGAGACCTTAATGAGTTCAGTATGTTGCCGAAGGGCGAGTGCTGAAAAATATCCGCGGAGGTAAACTCCATGATCGGCGCCTGAGGGAATCCTGGATTAGGGGGTCTCCGGACAGCCGGACTATATCCTTTGGCCGGACTGTTAGACTATGAAGATACAAGATTGAAGACTTCGTCTCGTGTCCGGATGGGACTCTACTTGGCGTGGAAGGCAAGCTAGGCAATACGGATATGGATATCTTCTCCTTTGTAACCGACCTTGTGTAACCCTAACCCTCTCCGGTGTCTATATAAACCGGAGAGTTTTAGTCCGTAGGACAACAACAACTACAAGATACAATCATACCATAGGCTAGCTTCTAGGGTTTAGCCTCTCCGATCTCGTGGTAGATCTACTCTTGTACTACCCATATCATCAATATTAATCAAGAAGGACGTAGGGTTTTACCTCCATCAAGAGGGCCTGAACCTAGGTAAAACATTGTGTCCCCTGCCTCCTGTTACCATCCGGCCTAGACGCACAGTTCGGTACCCCCAACACGAGATCCGCCGGTTTTGACACCGACATTAGTGCTTTCATTAAGAGTTCCTCTGTGTCGCCGCCGTTAGGCTTGATGGCTCGTACTATCATTGATGGCGATGCAGTCCAGGGTGATACTTTTCTCCCCGGACAGATCTTCGTATTCGGCGGCTTTGCACTGCGGGCCAATTAACATGGCCATCTGGAGCAGATTGAAAGTTACACCCCTGACCACCAGGTCAGGTTTGGAAGCTTAAACTACACGGCCGATATCCGCGGAGACTTGATCTTCGACGGATTCGAGCCTCTGCCTTGTGCGTCACGCAGTCACGATGAGTACGATTTAGCTCTACCATCGGACAGTGTTTAGGAGATCGCATCGACAGCCGCTCCGACCCTCGATTCGGAGCCAGTTGCGCCTTCCGCGGACGGGTGGATGGACCCCGCCACGGAGGCCTTACTCTCATCAGCGATTAAGCCGAACATCGACCTTACCTTGCACAAGAGCCCTGTTGATAAACTGCCGGATCCTTCCGCGGCCACGGACTCCGAACCGCCTGCGCCCGTTCCTGTCGAATCCGATTGGGCGCCGATGATGGTGTTTACCTCCGCGGATATTTTTCAGCACTCGCCCTTTGGCGACATACTGAACTCATTAAGGTCTCTCTCCTTGTCAGGAGGATCCTGGCCGAACTATGTCCGGCAGGACTGGGATACGGACGACGAAGAAATTCGAGGCCCACCCACCACCCACTTAGTAGCCACTGTCGATGACTTAACCGACATGCTCGACTTCGACTCTGAAGACATCGACGACATGGACGACGATGCGGGAGGCGAAGAGGAACCACCGCCCACAGGGCACTGGACAGCCACCTCATCATATGATATATACATGGAGGATACACCCAAAGAAGGCAATGGCGACGAGACAGCGGAGGATGACCCCTCCAAGAAGCAACCCAAGCGCCAACGTCAGTGGCGCCGCTCTAAGTCCCGCCAAAGCAAAAGTGGTGATACCGGCACAGGAGATAATAATACTCCGGATAGTGCCGAAGACAACAACAATCCCCTCCAGCAAGATTTAGAGCAGGAGGATGGAGGAGCCAGCCCTCCTGAGAAAGCGGCAGATGGAGAAGAGGAGGATGATAATTACATGCCCCCTCTGAAGACGAGGCAAGCCTCGGCGATGACGAATTCGCTGTGCCAGAGGATCCCGTCGAACAAGAGCGCTTCAAACGCCGGCTTATAGCCACGACAAATAACCTTAAGAAAAAGCAGCAGTAGCTTCAAGCTGACCAGGATCTGCTAGCTGACAGATGGATTGAAGTCCTCGCGGCCGAGGAATATAAACTCGAGCGCCCCTCCAGGAGTTACCCAAAGTGCAGGTTGCTACCTCGACTGGAGGAAGAAGCGTATGATACGGCTGATCGGCCACCTCATGGCCGCGATAGAGAGGCATTCCAGCCAAAAACTCAGCCTCCACCCCAACGCCATTCAAATAAAAAGGCATGGGGAGATACGCCAGACCTGCGAGACATATTGGAGGACAAAGCAAAGCATGCAAGATCGATCTACGGATCACGAGGGCGCACGACTCTGCGAGACGATAAACGTCACGCCGGATACAGTAAAAGCAAATCTGGCCGGGCCGAACACAGCAGGCAAGACCCATTCGAGCTGCGTCGTGATATATCCCAATAGAGAGGCGCCGCACACCCCTTATGCTTCACAGACGAAGTAATGGATCATCAAATCCCAGAATGTTTCAAACCTATAAATATTGAATCATACGACGACACAACAGATCCTGCAGTATGGATCGAGGATTTCCTCCTCCACATCCACATGGCCCGCGGTGACGACGTACACGCCATCAAATACCTCCCACTAAAGCTCAAGGGACCAGCGCGACATTGGCTTAACAGCTTGCCAGCCGAGTCCATCAGCTGTTGGGAAGATCTGGAAGCCGCATTCCTCGACAACTTTCAGGGCACTTATGTGCGGCCACCAGATGCCGATGACTTGAGCCACATAATTCAGCAGCCAGAAGAATCAGCCAGGCAATTCTGGACTCGGTTCCTAACAAAGAAAAATCAAATTGTCGACTGTCCGGATGTAGAGGCCATAGCGGCTTTCAAACACAACATCCGCGACGAATGGCTAGCCCTCATGACACTCATGACCCGCTTTTGCGCGGGAGAAGACAGCTGGCTGGCTCGTAGTAATAACACATCAAAGAACCATGGTACTTCGGATACCATGGACGGCAATAGCAGGTCACGTCGCAACAAACATAAGCGCCACATTAACAGTGATAATAACGAGGATACGACAGTCAATGCCAGATTCAAAGGGAACCCGGTCAGCAGAAAAAGCCATTCAAACAAAGTACACTGGGACCGTCTAGCTTGGACCGTATACTCGATCACTCGTGTCAAATAAACCGCACCCCAGAAAAGCCAGCCAATCACACCAACAGGGATTGTTGGGTGTTCAAGTAGGCCAGCAAGTTAATTGCCGAAAACAAGGACAAGGGGCCACATAGTGATGACGAGGAGGAGGCCCGGCAGCCGCACACCGGAGGACAGAAGAGGTTTCCCCCACAAGTGCGGACGGTGAACATGATATACGCAACCCACATCTCCAAGGGGGAGCAGAAGCGTGCGCTCAAGGACGTATATGCATTGGAGCCAGTCGCCCCAAAGTTCAACCCGTGGTCCTCCTATCCGATCACTTTCGATTGCAGGGACCATCCCACTAGTATTCGTCATGGAGGATTCGCCGCACTGGTTCTGGACCCAATCATTGACGGATTTCACCTCACTCGAGTCCTTATGGATGACGGCAGCAGCATGAACCTGCTTTATCAGGACACAGTGCGCAAAATGGGTATAGACCCCTCAAGGATCAAACCCACAAAAACAACCTTTAAAGGCGTCATTCCAGGCGTAGAGGCCCATTGCACTAGCTCAATTACACTGGAAGTGGTCTTCGGATCCCCGGACAGCTTCCGAAGCAAAGAGTTAGTCTTCGATATAGTCACGTTCCGCAGTGGTTATCATGCACTGCTCGGGCAAACTGCATTTGCGAGATTTAATGCAGTACCGCATTATGCATACCTCATGCTCAAGATGCCAGGACCACACGGGGTTATCACAGTCAATGGAAACACAGAGCACTCTCTCCGAACAGAGGAGCACACTGCAGCCCTCGCAGCAGAAGCGCAAAGCAGCCTCTCAAGGCAATCAACCAGTTCGGCGTTTCAAGACCCGGACACCTTCAAGCGTGCTCGGAGCAATCGGCAAATAAACCACCTGGCGTGATCTGAGCTCGTGTAGCAATGCGGCCCCCACCCCAGTCCCAGCCAAACGGCGAAACTCGTGCCACGTGTACATAATTACGCATTAAAAATACCATGGGCACAGGTGGGGAGGGGGGCACAACTGCGGCACACCCCAAGACGCGGGTTAAACCGCACTAGGGCTTCCCGTTTGGTTATTTTTCTCTCTTTTCAGGACCTTAATCTCTGGAAACACTGTCCGGTAGCACTATTGCCGAACACATGATGCAGCAACCAAGGAGGCGGAAAGCTACGTCACACCACGGAATTCCCAGGTGGATTACAATAACGAGCAAAATATTTGATTTAGTACTATTCCTCAGCTTACCCTTGGAAGGGACATAGTCCTACTCTTTGCTTATCGCACCATCTGTATCATTCTACTTAAACGCACCTTTTTGAATAAACAATGCATAACTACGACTATTATTGCATTCTTGTTATATATATATGTGTTCATTAATGATGCCTTGCAACCGTACACTTTGGTACGACCAATACACCAGGGGCTTACGTACCCCACAATATGGTGTGAAAAGTCCGAACACTTTCACAAGTGCGGCACCCCGAACTTATAGCATTGTATGCATCAGCACCGAATCATGTCTTTGGTCAAATGTTGGGTTTTCCCGGCTCCTATGTTTTGGTACCTTATGTTCCGCTCTATCGGCTAAGGTAGCGCTAGGAGAACTACTGCGATTGTGCCCTGGTTCGGCCGGGCTTAGCACCTCAGTAGAGAAAGCTAAAACTGACTGTCATGATAAGGCGAGATACTGGTCGCTGTTCGGTGAGGTTTTCGAGTCCCTAAAGACTTATGTTGCTTAGGGCGAGGGGCCGGCCCTGTCCGGCTTAAAGGCAATTCGGCCTTCCGAATACTAGGGGCTTCGCCGAAATTTAAAATTATAGAATTCTATGGCTAAGTGAGAGTGATAAAGCATTATTAGTCCGGTTGCCTCGTTCGTTGTGCTGAGCACCTCCCTCGAAGGACCCAAACATGGGAACAACAGTTCTCATGTTTATCCCGAACACCCCAGCACTCGTGGCATGGGGGCAGAAGCCGAGGACTTGCCATCTCTCAGATTGGATAAACGGCCAAATAGAAGGTAATATTTTAAATTCACACCAGCGTTGCATAGCGCATACGAAACAAGTTTTCATCATACAGGATCACACGAGCAAGTTTACTCAAATATTACATCCTTGGAACATTCGGCCGCTACAACACGGGCACCCTTCAGGACACCCTCATAATAAATTTTGGGGGTGCGATGCTCCTTGCCCTGCGGCGGCCCTTCCTTGATCAGCTTCATGGCGTCTAGCTTGGCCCACTGCACCTTCACACGGGCGAAAGCCCGGCGTGCACCTTCGATGCAGACGGACCGCTTGACAACCTCCAGCCGTGGGCAGGCATCCATAAGCCGCCTCACTAGGCCGAAGTACCTGTTCGGAAGGGCGTCGCCAGGACAAAGCCGGACTATCAGGCCCTTCATGGCCTGTTCGGCCGCCTTGTGCAGCTCGACCAGCTGCTTCAGTTGGTCGCTCAGAGGCATCGGGTGTTCGGTCCCAGTATACTGAGACCAGAACAACTTCTCCATTATGCTTCCCTCCTCGGCCTGGTAAAACTGTGCCGCATCCGACACGCTGCGGGGCAAATCTGCGAATGCTCCTGGAGAGCTCCGAATTTGGGTAAGTAATCGGTAATTTACTTTTACATGCTTGCTCTGCATATAGAATGCCTTACCCGCCGCTATCTTCTTCATTGTGTCGATCTCCTGGAGGGCCTTTTGGGCTTCGTCCTTGGCACTTTTCGCGCTCTCGAGGGCCGTGGCAAGCTCAGACTCTCGCGTCTTTGAGTCAAGCTCCAACGCCTCGTGCTTCGTCACGAGAGCCTAGAGCTCTTGCTGCACCTAGCCCACCCGAGCCTCTTGTTTTTTCCACTTGGTGCGCTCCTTGGCCGCTTTATCTTCGGCCTTGGTTAGCGCTTGCTTCAGGGTCGCCACCTCGGTCGTGGCCCCTGGCAAATATATGATGATCCTTTCATTTTGCAATCGCGTCTTTTTATATATATACATATCTATAGACATGGTATTACTTACCGTTGTTATCCTCGAGCTGCCTCTTGGAAAGGCCGAGCTCTTTCTTGGACCCCTCGAGGTCCTGCTTCAGTATGGCGACCTCCGCAGTCAGTGCGGTGGACGCCAGCAGCGAGGCCTACATACGCATATTGACATACTTATATTAGACTCCTTCGGTATTATTTGATCCTATGTCCGGCTTTTCTTTGTGAACACCAAACAAAGCATCAGGGGCTACGGTCTATGCGGTAATATTTTTTCTATATTTTAAAACACTTACCTCAAATCCTGTTAGAAGGCTGGCACAGGCTTTAGTCAATCCGCTCTTGGTGGACTGAACCTTGTGGACCACCGCACTCATAATAGTACGGTGCTCCTCGTCGATGGAAGCACTGCGAAGCGCTTCCAGTAGATTGTCTGGCGCCTCTGGATGGACAGATGTCACTGGCACAGGCGTCTTGCCCCTCTTAGAAGGAGGCCGCCTGCCCGAGCCCGGAACCACTGGAGGTTCCGGCGCGGTGTTCGGCTGAGGGCCGAACTTGGAGCTCTCGGGGGCCTCGTCCCCTCGGCTCCCGGAGTCTGGAAGGTCACCTTGAGGCGCCTCCGGGACTGTCTCCCCTCGACCCGGTGCCTCTTGAGACAGCACCTCGGCGTCGTCAGCAGGATGAGGGGAGGTGGTGGTCGGGACTGGATCGCTATCAATGTCCGACGAGCCCAAGGAGCCATCCAATGATACATCGATACTGGCTCGTGGCGGCCTGCATAATTATGTTCGGCGTTAGGGAAAGTAGTGCGACAAAGGAATGCTATGAGTTACTCTGGTATCCGAATACTTACGATCTCCCCAGGGGCTTGGCCCTGGGCAACCACTCGTCTTCGCCTTCGTCGGCGGCGGTGGAATTGTCCGGAAGGAGAGTCCTTCCCTTCTTGGACCCTTCGGCCCCCCCAGTTGGGGCGGCCTTCCTTTTCTTATCTCCCCTAGCTGGAGGAGGAGCATCTTCTTCTTCTTCCTCGTCTTCGGGGGAGGATTGCGCCGCAGAGTCATCGGACGGTGAGTCCGACGACGCCTGGCGTCGGGAACTCTTTCGGGTTCCCTTGGCCTTCTTGGTCTTCTCCGACACCGTATAAGGAGCCAGAGTCAGCATCTTCGCCAGAAAAGCGTCCACTGGGCCTTCGGGCAAAGGAGTTGGACAGTCGATCTGTCTGGTCGTCTCCTGCCAGTCCTGTCAAAGGTACGGGAGTTTAGATCCTGCATGGAGTAAATCTATAAAAAATAAGTATCCTGTGAAAGGTAAAGCAGCTTACCGCACTGGCTTGGCGCTTTGTGCTGAATCCGCGATCCTCAGTAGTGGGAGGAGGGACCTCGGTACTTTTAAAAAGCACCCTCAAGGCATCTTCGTGAGTTGTGTCGAAGAGCCTGTTCAGAGTTCGGTGCTGCGCCGGGTCAAACTCCCACAAGTTGAAGTCCCGTTGTTGGCACTGGAGGATCCAGCGGTGGAGCATGACCTGGACCATGTTGACAAGTTTGAGCTTCTTGTTCACCATGTTTTGAATACATGTTTGGAGTCCGGTCAGCTCTCCCGAACTACCCCAAGACAGGCCCTTCTCTTTCTAGGAGGTGAGCCGCATGGGGATGCCAGATCGGAACTCGGGGGCCGCTGCCCATGCAGGGTCACGCGGCTCGGTGATGTAGAACCACCCCGATTGCCACCCCTTTATGGTCTCCACAAAGGAGCCCTCGAGCCATGTAACATTGGGCATCTTGCCCACCATGGCGCCTCCGCACTCCGCCTGGCGGCCGCCCATAACCTTCGGGTTGACATTGAAGGTCTTCAGCCATAAACCGAAGTGGGGCTTGATGCGGAGGAAGGCCTCGCACACGACGATAAACACCGAGATGTTGAGGATAAAGTTCGGCGCCAGATCGTGGAAATCCAGGCCGTAATAGAACATGAGCCCCTGGACGAGTCGGTGGAGAGGGAATCCTAGTCCGCAGAGGAAATGGGTAAGGAACAAGTCGGGACCCCGATTCTAAGTCACACCGATCTAGCCTGTAACACCTCATACCACTTTGTGGCCTCACGCACGGTATTCCCACGGGTGTCGCCTTACCATGGCCTAGGACTGTTTGCGCCTTTTGGCTCACGTATATGATAGTGTTGCTAGCATCCATATGATAGAGAACCCAGGCCGACATGGCTAGTGGTGAACCCAAAGCGGCACTAACCTATGGGGACATGCATACATGATTCACATCGAGCATGTTGGTCAACAGCGTGTGAATCCAGGCTGTAGCACTGGGCTAACAGGATTCCGGGAACCCGGGCTGTAGTAGGCTAGGTAGGACTCCGGATGTCACCGTCTGACATTTCCCTGAAGGGACAGACACAGGAATGAAGTGAAACACATGCCGGCCAGTCAAGTGTCCTGAGCAGTAGTGCTGGGCTAGCAGGACTCCGGTGAACCGGGCTGTAGCGGACTACTATGGCTCAAGGAAGCGCTAGACTACATTTCCCCATAAGAGAGGCTGCCAAGGATAAACAACTAGATTG
The DNA here is from genome assembly GCF_002162155.2 of Triticum dicoccoides. Taxonomy (NCBI): domain Eukaryota; kingdom Viridiplantae; phylum Streptophyta; class Magnoliopsida; order Poales; family Poaceae; genus Triticum; species Triticum dicoccoides. Next base: position 695,064,042 of record NC_041392.1, on the reverse strand, counting down.
TCGGATCCCACACATAGCAATACACGTCACACGTACGCATAACATGCAAGTATGTGTTGTACAACATGGCATCACAACATAATGCAACTCATATAGATAAAGGCCCAGAAGAGCCACATAGCATTAAATACAAACAAGGGTCACATGACCCATCATTCAGAGCATACAAGCAACGGAAGCATTACATGTCTGAGTACAGACAACTACAAAAGAAAAAGGCTAAGAGGCCTGACTATCTACAAGTCCCTCCCAAGGGCACAAGATCGTAGCTGAGGTAACAAGCTACTCGTCGAAGTCCAAGCGGTACTACTAGTGAGACAGATGTCTCACCTGCAAAACATAAATAAAGCAAACGTGAGTACAAAGGTAGTCAGCAAGACTTACATCAGATCCTATCATGCATGCATTTGTATCAAGAAGGTAATGTGGGGTTTAGTTGCAGCAAGCCATCTTTGACACAGTGGCTATCTTGTTCTACGACAACGAGAAACTTCTTTGAGGTGAGGCAACGCACACGAGTCCACTAAGCACCACAACAATACACTACTATGGATTCATCCTCGTCTCCTGATGAGAAGGCCATCCATAGCACTCACACTTGTCTTGAGCATTTTAGAGTATCCACTTTAAGTTGTCTATGTACCACGTAAGCATCCAAGAAGTCCATAACCGAGGACACGACTATTCGAATAGATCATGATAACCCTGCAGGGGTGTACTTCTTCACACACGCTCTCACCACTTATCACCATGTACACGTCATGTACCTCGACAACCTTCAAGCGGAAGCCTGGCGAGGGTGTCGGCCATGACCTGACTAATCACACAAGTCTCTCATCCAGGTTTATCGCCTATTCGGGTTCCATCCGCAAGGAGATCCGGCCGGGGTGTCGCTCACGGCCCCAAACGATGTGAGCAGGGTTCCCAAGGCCACCATCCGGGTGCCACTTGGTACACCATGCCACTGTGCCTAGTCTGTCCCAAGCGCACCTGGCCGGGTTCCACTTGGTAGACTACTAACACTACCTACAAACACCAAAAACTATTTGCAACTCCTGGACATAGATCAAGTTGGCTAATAAGTCGAGAGGGCACTTAAGCATTCCAATGTGTGGTAGTAGCTAGTCATTGGACAACATACATGGAACTCAGTGCTTAAGGACGGTTCCAGTGAGACAACCCACCATGTACTCCTACATGGCCTCTCACCACTACCTTTACCAAATCGTGTTCACACACTTAACTCTCAACACAAGAATATATCGTACCACTCCAATTCATTCCCGATGAATCAGACCTGACACAACTCTAAGCAATAGCAGGCATGGCATGGTAAGAACACAACATGGCTCAATCAACTCCTACACATGCTAGTGGGTTTTAGCTATTTACCGTGGCAATGACAGGTCATGCAGAGGAATGGGTTCAACTACCGCAGCATAAGGTAGCAGTTGAATCGCTGTTGTCCTAATGCAATAAAATGAGAGCAGGAGCGAGAGAGTAGGATTGTATCGGAATGAACAAGGGGGTTTGCTTGCCTGGTAGATCAACAAGGAAGGCACTGCTCTTCAGACAGGTACTCTGGAAGGGTCTCCGGAGCAGGACCTATCGAGAAGGAACGGTGTCGGTAATCAATACACAACCATATGCAACAATATGATGCATGATCATGGCATGAATATGTGATGCTGATTGAGCTAATGCAACTAGCTTTTATTTGGATGAAATCCATTTGAACCAAGATTCAAATACAACTCCAAATTAAGCTCTTAAATATGCCATAAATGTGTTTGCATATATACATCATGTATAGGTTGGTTTGTCATGCATGAAAACGGTACAGATGGATAGATTGAATTTTTCTGATAATTTTTCGTATATAAATTATTTAAATCTGAGTTACGGTTGAACTTCTATGAATTTTTTAAGTTTATATCATTTCTGGAATTTCCTGATTTATTTTAAATCCAGAAAATGATATATTGCGTCAGCACAGCGTCATGCTTACGTCATCAGGTCAAAGGCGGCTGACCAGGTCAAACCTGACGTGTGGGGTCCACACGTCAGTGTCTGTGGCTAATCCTAATTTAAAATAAACCTAAATTGGTTTAGTTAATGGGGTTGGGCCCACGCGTCAGTGACCCAATTAGTTAAACAGGGTTTAATTAGTTGTTAAACTAATCCTAACTAAAACTTAACAGGGCCAGGCCCCACATGTTGGCGACCTACGGAGAGGTCAAACCTCCTGTCAGCGGGGTCAAAGCCCACCGGCAGCTTGACGCCGGCGAGGCCCGAGACGGCGGCGCGGCTCGGAAAATGCCCACAGGGCATGGTTTTACTCGTGGTTTGCTGCTACGGCTAGCTGGCGATGCGGCGCATCTAATGGAGCGAACGGGAGGAGCCGGGGTGGCCTGAGCCGACGGCGGCAAGCTCTTTTGCGGCTGCCGGAGTTCGACCGTCGGTGGTCTTGCTGCTGCGGCGTGCTAGCGGGCGAGAAGATGCACTAGCGAGGCTCTACGAGGTGCGGGGAGAGGTTTGGACTCGCCGGGGCGACCATTTGACCACCGGAGCTGCGTCGGCGACGAGCTCGGGCGGTGACAGTGACGGCCATCGGCGAGGTAGTGGCTACGGCATGCAAGCGAGCAAACAGAGAGGGGGAGGAGGAGCAGCAACTCACATCGGTCTCGGTGGGCTTGACGGCGAGCTCGGGGATGCACTAGAGAGGGCAGGGCGGCGATAGGGATCCACGACGGCCGGAGATGAAGAAGACGGTGGGGACGGCTCCACGGGGCGTCCCCGGTTGCTTGGCTTGACGAAGACAGAGAAGGCGACGGGGCGGAGCTCTAGGACACAGCAGCGAGGCGAGGGGAGCATGGTGGACACGGCTATGGCGAGCGTTGGCGACAGCGGCGCTCGGGCATGGGGAAAAGAGCGAGACAGGGGAGGGGAGAAAGAGCAGCGGGTGAGGGAGAGGAGAGAGGGGCCTCCAGGGGGTGTCGTGGTGCTCGTAGCGGCGTCGGGGTGGCATCAGGCAGGCAGGAGGTGGTGGTGCGCGTGCGTGTGCACCGCGGTCATGCGCCTCTCGTCCTTCTGGCGAGAGTTTGGTGGTGACTGGGACGGCCAGTGGGCTGGGCCAGCTTTGCCTAGTTGGGCTGCAGGTAAGGCCCAGGTACTTCTCTCCTTCTCTCTTATTTCTCTTTTCTATTTGTTTTGATTTGATTTTTATACCAAATCATTTCATAAACTTCTGAAAATTATTATGTGGCCTGTTTAAAAGTATTCAAGGCCACTTGCAAACTTTCAGAGTTATTGGATGATATTTGAAATATATCAAATATAAATCCAATGCAAATAATTATTGAATTAATTCCAAAAGTCCAAAATAAATACTTATGAGCTCCTGAAAATGTTGGTTTGAGTTTTATCTCTGTCCAAGATTTTCGGAGAGCAACATGAGCATTTTCTTGGACCCTTTTAGAGCAATTTTTTTATTTGGGTCATTTCCAGAATGATTCTGAGGGTTTCACAAATCCCCATTTCAATTTTAAATGGAATTTAAACATGATGCACAAATTACTAGCTGGTCTAGGTCATACCAGAACTAGGGATGTGACAACTCGCCCCCACTCAAAGAAATCTCGTCCCGAGATTCAGGAGTTGGCGGAAAGAAAGTGGGGTACTCAAGTCAAAGACGATCTTCACGCTCCCAGGTAGCTTCTCTCTCGGAATGATGAGACCACTGAACCTTGAGAAACTTGATGTTATGACATCAAGTGACACGCTCTGCTTGATCCAGAATGCGGACGGGGTACTCTCGATAAGTGAGGTTATCTTGGAGATCAAGCGTTTCGTGGTCCACTCCGCGGATGGGATCCGAGAAGCAACGCCTGAGTTGAGAGACGTGGAAGACATCATGAACTCGAGAAAGATGTGGGGGTAGTTCCAACTGGTAGGCAACCTCTCCTCGTTTAGCAAGAATGCGAAAAGGACCAATGTAATGAGGAGCCAACTTTCCCTTGACACCGAAATGATGGGTACCCTTCAAAGGGGTAACCCGAAGGTAAGCCTTGTCGCCAACTTCATAAGCCACTTCCTTATGACGACGGTCATACTGGCTCTTTTGACGAGATTGGGCTGTTTTCAAATTCTCACAAATGATGCAGACTTGCTCTTCTGCCTCCTGAATCATGTCCGGTCCAAAGAATTGTCTTTCACCGGTTTCTGACCAGTTCAAAGGTGTTCGACATCTTCGTCCATACAGAACCTCAAAATTAAGGAGCTTTCTTGAGGCTGGATTGGTAGCTATTGTTATAAGAAAACTCGGCGAAGGGAAGACACTTCTCCCAATCCATACCGAATGAGATAACACAAGTTCTAAGCATGTCTTCAAGAATCTGATTGACCCTTTCCACCTGACCACTTGATTGAGGGTGGAAAGCGGTACTGAAGGAAAGATGGGTGCCCATGGCAGTTTGAAAACTCTCCCAGAAATGAGAAGTGAAAAGACTACCACGGTCTGAATTGATCTCTAGTGGAACACCATGAAGTGACACTATTCGAGAAATATATAAGTCAGCGAGCTGACTGGCAGTGATACTCTCTTGAACAGGTAGGAAGTGAGCCACTTTGGAAACACGATCAATGACTACGAAGATAGCATTATTCCCTCTCTTGGTCCTGGGAAAGCCGGTGATGAAGTCCCTACCAACTTTATCCCATTTCCACTGAGGAATAGCTAAAGTCTAAAGGGTGCCAGCAGGCCTTCAATGTTCTTCCTTAACGCGACGAAAGACGTCATAGTTAGCAATGAACTCAGCGATTTCTCTTTTCATCCTAGTCCACCAGAACCTCTGGCGTAGGTCCTGATACATTTTAGTACTACCGGGATGAATTGTGAAAGGAGATTCATGGGCCTCCTTAAGAATCAGTTGTCGCAGATGTTGCTTCTTGTGAACCACCAAATGGTTCTCAAAGAAAACAACACCTCGATCATCCATAGAGAAACATCCACCAACTCCCTTCTTAATGTTTCTCTTGATGCAGATAACACCCCTATCAACCTTCTGGTCAGAAATGATCTGATCCTCAAGGGTAGGTTTCGCCACCAAGGTAGAAAGGAATCTGTGAGGAGCAATGTGAAGATTAAGCTTACAGAATTCCTCATGGAGAAGTGGTTGGCCCTGCTGAAAAATGAGATTGTTGCAATAGGACTTACGACTTAGCGCATCAGCCATGACATTGACCTTGCCTGGGGTGTAGGTAATCCCTAAGTCGTAATCCGAGATCCACTCCAGCCAACATCTTTGCCTAAGGTTCAAATCTGGTTGGGTGAAGATATACTTGAGACTCTGGTGGTCGGTGTAAATCTCGCAACGTTTACCAAGAAGGTAATGTCGCCAGGTCTTAAGTGCATAGACTACGGCTACAAGCTCTAGATCATGTGTAGGATAATTCTCCTCATGTGGATGCAACTATCGAGATGCATAGGCAATCACATGGCGATCTTGCATAAGAATGCAACCTAGTCCCTGTCGTGAGGCATGGCAGTAGATAACAAAGTCTTTAGTGAAATCCAGTGGCACAAGTATGGGAGCAGAAGTAAAGCATCTTTTCAGTTCCTGAAAACTGTGCTCACATTGTGGGGACCACTCAATCTTTTTATCTTTCTTGAGAAGTTCCGTGAGAGGTTTGGCCACTTTGGAGAAGTTCTCAACGAAGCGGCGACAATAACTGGCTAGACCAGGAAAACTCCTAACTTGCTTAACTATTTCAGGCGGAGTCCAATGAAGAACGGCATGAACTCTCTCGGGATTGACAGCAATGCCCTTACCAGAGATTACGTGGCCGAGATAGGTCACTTCTGGTAACCAAAATTCGCACTTGGAGAACTTGGCATAAAGGCGGTGCTCTCTGAGTTTTTCTAACACAAGTCTAAGATGTTCAGCATGCTCTTCCTCGTTCTTCGAGTAAATAAGGATATCATCGAGGTAAACCACGACGAACTTATCTAAGTACTCCATGAAGATCAAGTTCATCAAGCGGGAGAATGTAGCTGGAGCATTGGTTAGACCGAAGGACATGACGGTGTACTCGTACTGGCCATAACGAGTGACAAAAGCCGTCTTAGGAATGTCCCCGTTTCTGATCTTGATTTGGTGGTAGCCTAACCTCAAATCCATCTTTTGAAATACCGAGGATCCAGCGAGCTGATCATACAGGTCGTTGATCCTGGGGAGCGGATACTTGTTCTTTATCGTGACCAAATTAACGGGACAATAATCTACAACCATCCGGTCCATACCATCCTTCTTCTGGATGAAGAGGACAGGGCAAGCCCAGGGAGAAGAACTGGGACGGATGAAACCCTTTTTCAAGGATTCATTGAGTTGTTTCTTAAGCTCAGCTAGTTCTAAGGGTGCCATCTTGTAAGGTCTCCTAGAGATTGGGGCAGTTCCTGGGATAAGATCTATGACAAACTCTACATCTCTGTCAGGTGGAATACCTGGCAGTTCCTCTGGAAAGACATCCGGAAAGTCACGGACTACCGGAATATCTTCAAGCTCCGAAAGAGGGCTGGCATTAAGAGAATAGAGTTGACGCTTTGCAACTCTAGTGGAGACAGTGACTATCTTGCCATATGGGTGTGTAAGCTGAACAGACCTTGTGTAACAATCAATATTGGCATAATGAGATTTCATCCAGTCCATACCCAAGATGATGTTAATATCGACTTGAGGGCTATAAGTGATGCAAGGAATACAAGTCTGTGAACAAGGATTTCATTACAATGGCTTACACTAGAAGTTTTCCATTTGGATCCAGGAGTTTGAATGACTAGTGGAGTGGGCATATCACAAAATGACATGTTGTGCAAGTTAGCATAGCTTTCGGAAATGAAGGAATGAGATGCTCCAGTATTGAACAAAACCGATGCTGGATGGCAATTGACAAGGAGTGTACCAAGACCGACATCTGGATCATCATGGGCGTCTTTAGCTGAGACGTGATGCACACATCCACGTTCAGTGGGAGATGACTTGACACTAATCATCTTGCGTGATGGCTTACCACGGCCAATGGACTTCTCAGGCTGGGGTGGAGCATAGTTGGTTTGAGAGCAGTCACGTGCATAGTGTCCTGGCTCTATGCATGTGAAGCAAGTCCCTGAAGTATGACATGGACCCGCATTGACAAGCGGTCTACCAGTGGGCCTGGGTGGAGCATGTAGCTGAACTGGGTGAGGCGCCACATAAGATGGCCTCGGTGTATAACCGGGTGGAAGAGCGGAGTTCAGAACCCAAATCCGACGCTTCTGCGAACTAGAACTGGAGGAGGAACCCAAATCACGGGTGTGCTTACGAGACTCCTCGTAAGTGAGTTGAGTTGTCTCTGCATTAATGGCCTTGTTCACAAGAGCCTGGAATGTATTGCAATGATGCAAGTGGAGATCATGACACAACTTGGGGTTGAGACCCTTCCGGAACCTAGCCTGCTTCTTGGCATCCGTGGACACTTCTTCTGTAGCATAGCGGGCAAGGTTCTCAAACTCTGTAAGCATCAACAACCATCTTACTCTAGGTGAAACTACAGAACTCTTCTCTCTTGCGGTCAATGAGAGCCTGAGGAATGTGATGCTCGCTAAAAGCCTCAGTGAAATATCTCCAGGTGGTTATCTGGCCAGCTGGAAGCATAGCCTCATAGTTCTGCCACCAAAGACTAGCAGGACCTTCCAGGTGATATGTAGCATAGGTGACCTTGTCATCTTCAGCTACGCTCGCGGAACGCAGCTTGTGTGTGATACTACGGAGCCAGTCATCTGCATCGAGTGGTTCAATGGAATGATGGAAGGTAGGTGGTTTCAAACCAATGAAATCATAGATGGTCGCTGACTCTTTGCACTGAGGTGCGGTGTTCTCCTCTATACGTGCTAACAAGCGGTTGGTCTCACGCTTGTTCATCTCAACCTCTAGCATGAACTTTGCCAACGAAGGCTGGTCGGGAGGATCCTCATCCCTACCATCTCTATGGTTCCGGCTACGAGCAACAGAGTTTCGGTTAACCGGCAACATCCTGAAGAACGAAACCAAGGAAACAAGGATGGATTCAGCATCATCATAAGGATGTAGAATATAGTACAAGGAAAATACTATCTCATGAACTCCTAGGACAAATCCGGGAGCATAATGGCAGTAAAATGCTCAAAATGAGACATCCTGCAAATGATGGGGTAGCACCATACTCAACATCATCACGTAAGGTTCTGAGATATTACTAAACAGACTACACCGGAAGTACTTGAACTGGGATAAGATTCTGATCAACCAATCCTAAGAGACTACGGAGTAGTAACACGTGATCCTGATAGATGGAAGAGGAAGCCTAGTTCCTTAACCCCATAGGAAAGATAGGATGACTCAGATTAAAAGGGCATGAGGCATAAGGAGTAAAAAGAGCCTTACGTTACCTTCCACAATCAATTCCCCTATATAGCTAAAGAATTTCTAGACTCAACTTCGACCAGGTTGGCTTGGAAATCCTACAGGCAGTCAGGCTCTGATACCAAAGCTGTCGGGACCCCGATTGTAAGTCACACCGATCTAGCCTATAACACCTCATATCACTTTGCGGCCTCACGCACGATATTCCCACGGGTGTCGCCATACCATGGCCCAGGACCGCTTGCGCGTTTTGGCTCACGTATATGATAGTGTCGCTAGCATCCATATGACAGAGAACCTGGGCCGACATGGCTAGTCATGAACCCAAAGCGGCACTAACCTATGGGGACAGACATACATGATTCACACCGAGCATGTCGGTCAACAGCGTGTGAATCCGGGCTGTAGCACTGGGCTACCAGGACTCCGGGGAACCCGGGCTGTAGCAGGCTAGGCAGGACTCCGGATGTCACCGCATGACATTTCCCCGAAGGGACAGACACAGGAACGAAGTGAAACACATGCCGGCCAGTCAAGTGTCCTGAGCAGTAGTGCTGGGCTAGCAGGACTCCAGTGAACCGGGCGGTAGCGGACTACTATGGCTCAAGGAAGCGCTAGACTACATTTCCCCATAAGAGAGGCTGCCAAGGATAAACAACTAGATTGTCGGATCCCACACATAGCAATACACGTCACACGTACGCATAACATGCAAGTATGTGTTGTACAACATGGCATCACAACATAACACAACTCATATAGATAAAGGCCCAGAAGAGCCACATAGCATTAAATACAAAAAGGGGTCACATGACCCATCATTCAGAGCATACAAGCAACAGAAGCATTACAAGTCTGAGTACAGACAACTACAAAATAAAAAGGCTAAGAGGCCTGACTATCTACAAGTCCCTCCCAAGGGCACAAGATCGTAGCTGAGGTAACAAGCTACTCGTCAAAGTCCAAGCGGTACTACTAGTGAGACAGATGTCTCACCTGCAAATCCTAAATAAAGCAAACGTGAGTACAAAAGTACTCAGCTGTGACACTCCAAAAATTTTGATTTGGTTTTTATGAAAATCTTTATTTGATTTGAAGAAGGCTATTTAAAGATTTTCTTAAGAACTCTCCTTCTCAAAACTTTTATGACAAATATTTTGGTACTCTTCTCAACCTTGATTTTTGGTCTTGAGAGCTTTTCATTTTGTCTTGACTCTACTCTAGTTATTTTTTTGAAATTTCTTCTATTAAGAAGAAACCCTAGGGATTATGGGTTTATTCTTTTCCCTTTCAAATTTCCTCTTTTGCCATGTCACATTTTGACATAGCATTCCAAAACCCCTCCCTGCCTTGGATCAAGTCAAGACTCCCACCTCCAGCAAGTTTCAAGCCAATTTTGGTTTTTATTCCATTTATTTAATGCTCAAAACTATTTCTGCCATTATTTATGGACCTAGGTGATTACAAAGGAAGTACCATATTTCTTTTGAGTTTTGATCCCAAACCAACTCCTCTGACTAGTCCTTACTATCCTCAACCTAGATCCATCAAGATCCACTTGTCCTCAGTTCAAATATTTCAAAATTTGCCCTCTGCAAGTTTGGACCAGAAATGCCATTTTTGGTGAGATTCATATTTTTCTTTTTCCAAAAATTCTGAAATAATTCATGCAGCTTCCAGATACACCAAGAGGCCACCTCACCAAAGATCAGCTCCAGAAAAATTTCCCACATGCCAAAATCATTTCATCGAGCACCTGGCATGCACTGTTGCTGTTCAAATTCAGAAAGTTCAGACATTAAGTGTTTCTGTTTCGCCGTCAGTGTCGTTTTCTTCAGAGCACGGCGACGATCTCGCCAGTAACTGCAGTGGCGCCTTGCTCCCTGTTCCCCATCCTTATCCAGAGTGCCGCACACTCGTTTGTTCGGGCACCATCGTCGGTGGTGACGTGTCTCACCGATGATGGTAGCTTCTGCGGTGGTAGAGCCACCCATGGCGGCCAGCAGGGATCAGCACCACCTTTCGGTGCCGTCCAGCACCGCCCAAGCCACCCGTGGCCTCTGCGTGGCTGTCCGCTTGCCTGTGCACGCTGCGGCACCGTCACCGTGGCCTGAGCAGCACAGAGCATGCTCTCTGCCGCCGACGAGTCCCGTGAGCCGTTCCGTCGAGAACGTGGAGTACCACCCAAGGCAGGCCAAGCTTAGCACTTGAACGGAACCAGTGGACCATCACGGTGATGCCTAGCTCCCTAAACCACCTGACTGACCTCTGCCCCGCCATAATCATCGCCGGCGTTATCCCGTTCTCGGCCACCGCCTCGGATCGGCTATAAAAGGAGCCCCCGAGCTCGTTCTCGACCCAACGCCACACCTCCACCTCACCAGAGCCCCGCCTAGCCACTGGGAGGACCCCAAGGAGGTCACCTTCCCCGACTCCGACTGCCCCGATCCGCCTCGGGCTCCCGCTTGATTCACTCAAGTGAGGCCATCCCCACCTCCCAAACCACGTCAGCAACCCTCTAGTGCACCCAGTACCCTAAGCCGAGCCTCAATTCGACCTTTGCAGCTCTCCCCGGCGAGATCCACCAACGCCCGAACCACCATCCGCCGGAGTTGAGGCCGCCGTCGACGTGGTGCTCGCCGACGCTCAACTCCACCACCCACAGGTGCGGAAGAACACGGTGAACACGTTGGTACCTTCCGATCCCCCTGCCTCGCCGTGGATCGCCGGCGGCGACCACCATGGCCCTCGGGCGCCAGCGCTCTGTTTTATTTTTCAAACCCGACGGTAGGGACCTCCCCGTCAGCTTTTTCTCTTTTTTGAAACGTTTTCTGAAAACGCCTTCAGGCAAAATACGTCTTCCCCCTGGACTGAAGTATTCTAGACTGAAACGTTTTCTATTTTTATAAAGTGAACCCTGGAAACTTTCTGTTTCATTACAGAAAGGTCCCTGGACTGAAACTCTTATAACTTATAAACAAAAGATGATTTTAACTTGAAAATTTTTCTGTCATCTTTATTTTTCTGTCTAGTTTTTTATCATATTTATTTGAAAAATATTTGGGATACTTTTTGTGCACGCACGGTATTCATGTAGTATCCGATTTTCTTTTAATACATAGATACCGGAAGGAGTAAGGGAGACGCGAACTTCACCGAGCTAGACTCCGACTTCTCCAAACCAGGCAAGCATGTTTGAACCTTTGATATGATGAGTGTTTTGCATGGTTGCTTGAGTAGTTTTTCTCATGGCATGTTTATATAAGAATTTGTGAATGTTATGTGCATGCAAGGCAAGCTACCTGTGAGCTTCGAAGTTTGATGTGTCCTTATGATGATAAGACAACACGATCATGTGGTGACATGATGGGTTGCAAGATGGTATTGTTGAAGCATGCTAGTCTTATGCCAACCACTAACTCCAGTTCTAATGTGGGTCAAGTCTCGACCCCATTCATTTCCCCTTCGTGCTGCCACATGTTTTCTGCAAAGAGTGCGGTTTAGTAAGTTGCAAACCTCTTTCCTGGTACACACCAAACAGAGAGACCGCGATGAGGGTTCCATGGCCTTGGATTAAAGCCAGTCATCCGGTCAGGGGGCATGGGTGTTTCCAGTTGGGACCGAGAGGGGGGCACCCCTTAGAGCGCGCGATATAAATTTGATACCATGCTATTTGAGGTTGTGGCCTCCCCGTCTTAAGGTTTTTCTTGAACGTTGCCGAGGGTGATTCCTGGCAACGGAATGTGGAATGGGTGTGTATTGGTTAGACGTGTTTCTTTGAAAACACCGTAAACGGAACTAGTCCTTGTGACTACCGAAATCCGTTGGCTGTGGTAAAGAGTACAAACTCAGCAGAGTCAAAACCATCCGAGTATCCATGTCCATGAGCAAGGAGTTGGACATCATCTCCGTGTCAGTCTCAGCCTTAGTGGCAAATCTCAGTGTCAACCCCAGTGGCAGTCTCTGGAGAATGAATTTAAAAACGAGAGTGGTAAACTCGGTTGAAGGTTATTTATGTGAATGGACTAACCAGTATATTATTATATGCTGAGTATTTCCTTGCGATGATTTAAATTCATGAGCTATTTAAATTCGAATGATAAACTATAAGCCCTTTATGTGATGTCGCTCAGACGTCCGACTATGGCATCATTGTCATTTACTTTTCAATATAAGCCCTTTTTGTGATGTCGCTCAGACGTCCGACTGTGGCATTATTGTATTTACTTTTCAATATAAGCCCTTTATGTGATGTCGCTCAGACGTCCGACTGTGGCATTATTGTTACTTACATTTCA